>NC_056749.1:182686914-182709414 GCF_019279795.1 Protopterus annectens
CCAGAATTTAGAACAATTTTAAATCACTCTTTTTGTAAGGTGGCACATTAATTTGAAAATCAGCTTGGTTGTTGTCATTTGCTGCTTGTTATGTGTACAAAGAGTTTTGCTTCATTCCTCCCTGTGACGTATGTGCCCTCAGAACACCATTTCTCTGTATACTTCCAAAATGCCCGCACACTGATCAACTTTAATTTCAAGTCTCCCAGTGTGAAAACAGAAACTGAGAAAAAAGATGTTCAGTTACTGCCTAGTAAGTACACTGCATGCATGACAGCAAAGAAGAACTGCACAAAATAGATACTGGAAGGAGGAGACTATTTTATGAAAGTGCAAATAAGCAACCAGACTGATTTCCCACAGCAAGATTTGTTAATTGAAAGGGGACAAAGTGCATTTTCCAAACCTGGTCATGGCAAGACCTGTATTAGTAAAGATGCAGTAACACCAGCAGAAAGAGTTCATTATGAGAAAACTGTGGCAGAAGGGAAAAGCATTAAAAACTAGAGACATCAGAGCATTTGTGGAAAATGATTGTTTCTTCTCAGCCTGGTGTACAGTGAATAAAGTTAACCCAGGGAACAGGGAATGTTGAGGCACAAATGTGAGATTTTATCTGCTGTATTAGGCTGTCTCCAGAATTTTGTTCCTGGGAGATCAAAGACATATTTGGATGCAAAATAGGCCGAGGCAGAAATAAAATCATTTGTCCAACAAAAAAAAAAGAGCCAGCAAACAAAAGGGAAAGAATGTTTATAGAGAAACTTTGCAATGGACACCATTTCAGTTCCAAAGGAAAAGTACAGAAAAAGCACAGAAGCTGACAAGAAGAATCAGGAGCAACTTGGACTCGAAACCGATTCTGGTGGTGGGAGATGTACAAGAAGACCAGTAACAATGAAATTAGTGGAAAAATGGGAGACTATAAGCATCAATCAAATTTGTGAAACATGGCTTTGCATAAAAACATGGCTGAAATATTCCTAACTAGGTTATTTGTATTTGTTCATGTTTTATTGTTGATCCTTCATCATTCCCAAATATTTATACACTCCTCCTTGTCCAAGTTATTTTATGTCACATTCTTGTCCCAAACAGATGTTTTGTTGGTGCTGCAGCTTTCCTCATTTAAAGGTTGCTTTTACACATTTACCTAAATCAAATTACATTATATCATATGAAAAAGTTTTGACTACTTGCAGCTGTGCTTTCAGTTCCTCGTCTGATGAGCTACACAGTTTTGAACCATCTACAAAGACAAGATGAGAAGTCTTTTGCCACTTTGTTACTTTCTGGGAGCCAAATTATAACCATGACCTAATCTGGCAAGCAGATCACATAACTGGTTAACAGTAAGGCAAAAGAGCAGCAGTGAGAGTCACCCAGGAATATCCCCCCTTTGAATTTTTATCCCTGGAATAATAATTTTTCCTTTATCATGGCTTAACTGCAAAGTGGTTTGCTACTGTTTCATGGTCACTGTGATGTAGTTCATTAGTGTAAAGTATATCTTATACATTTTCAAGCACTCTTTTATCCACGAATGTAGGACACTGTCAAATGTTTTCTACTACTGTGTTTGCCTAGGTCTTAAATGATAATTTAATAAAATTTAAAAAGAAACTCTGTTCCTTGCTGATATGAACATTTATGAATAGTAGAATTTTAATTTTACTACAAATGCCCCTGCTGGATGTACATCTGATCAGTTTCAACTGCCATTTTTTGTAAAGTGGTCAAAAGTGCAGTAACCATTTGAAATGTCAGTATTCGCTAGAGCGAGTTCCCTAAAGAGAGGGACTTAATGTCCAAAAATGGACTTAAATATACCACGTCCAAGATGGCAATTTCTTGGGGTATTCCCTTTTCTCTGAGGTATGGTGATTTCTGAGTTGATATATACAAGTTTGGGCCTGTGGGAGGCTTACCCCCCATCAGGAGGTACAGGACCACTTATCCCCCTGCAAAAAATAATTTTAAAGAACAGCAATGTTCAAAATTTGCTCTTTTCTGGGATTTTCAGTCTTTTTTTGAAATGTCAGCACATGGCATTTCGAGTGCTGACATTTCATTAGAGAGCCAACGGTACCATGTTAAAAGAAGGGTATTTGGGCTGAACTATTTTATGGCACTAATCTCAAGATGTACAACAGATGAAAACATCTTTAAACTTTTGACATTCATGGAGATGAGTATATAGTGCACTTCCCAGTAGGAAATGTGGGAAGATTATTATGTACATCATTTGGTACAGTGCAGTTTGGGGTATTTTTGTTAAAATCTAATCCAACACATGAGCCGATCCTGATTTTCTGTTAGAATAGTAACTGTAGTACTTAAACAGCTTTGAAAAACCTGCAAAAAGTTAAACCTATATTAAAATTTCAAGTCTTTTGAAAGCTACAAAAATTCATGTCAATAGGTTACCCAAATGACAGATTGTAAGCATGGAATTTAAATCAGAAGACAAAGGCTTCATTTTTGTATGAATTACTTAGAGTAAAATGTGCATGAACTTACAATTAAAAATAGAATGCCACTAAAAATAAAATTTTCCAAGAAACGTCAGTAGCTGACATTAAAATATGTACATTGTAAATCAGAAGTTATCTGCACATATATTATAACTTACAGAAATAAAAAAAGTCAGATGCTGTGCATCTGCGTCACACTACTAGTATATACCAGATTTTTACATGTAATATCATGTACCAGTACATGTTTAGTCCTGCAGAGTGGAATGTAGGATACTGTGATCTGTAGCTCACTATGTACTCATTACGAGGGCAGCGAGTATCACATCTTGAAAAGTATTGTGAATGACAGAAGTCTGAGCTTGCAGCAGGACAGCAATGTGCATTGCTCAGTAAGGACATGGGGACACTAAGGTGCGTCAGCCTGCCTCTAGGATGTACAGCATCAAAGACTGGGCATCCAGCAATTCTTGAATAATGTTAGCACTAGTCAGAAGGGCGCATGTTAAGTGAAAGATCACATCCTAGCAAACTGCACACAACATGGTTCTATAGAGCATGTTAAGGGAAGGGTGTATGGCTTATAGTACAGACAGTGGGAGGAGGAGGGGAATGATAAGGGAGGGGTCAAATGCTTCAGACCATGCTCCAAAGTCCTATAGTGATGTCAGCAGCAGGAGGAAGGGTCAGAACAAGGGAAGGTAACACAGTTGTATAGTAGTAGTACTAAAGGTCAGTGCAGGAGCAAAGGGATATTTTAAGGGAAGCATACACTCCTTATAAAATGGAGCATTTCACAATTATATAGTGCTGCTGATGACAGCTGAACAGACATGATACAGGAAGCTTGCAAAGACTTGCAAACTGCATTTTGACAGTTCTATAGCTCTGCTACTGGTAGCATGAATGGGGCTTGTTAACTGAAGAAGCTGGCAGTGAGAGAAGAAAGGAGATACAGATACATTAATGAAAAGATGCAAAGTCTAAAAAAAATTTGCACTCCACAGTTCTAAGAGTTGAGCAAACAGGATGGCAAACTGCACATTCCATAATCCTATAATTGTTAGTGGTAGAAGGAAGAGGTCATTTTAAGGGAAAGCTGCACAGCCTAGTAAACGGTGCATTTCAGACTTCCAAAGGGATGTTGGTGGGAGGAAATAAGAGCATATTATGGGATATGGTAATATGTAGCACAATAACCTGTTTAATGTGAAATGATGAATATATGTCCATTGTATGTATATGCCTTCTCAATTTGAGCCTGATGCATGCAACTTCATTTAGACTGCACTTGTGTAGGCTAAGTGACAATAACAGACTGTGCATTTTACACCACCACAGTGATGTTAGCTGTAGGAAGCATGGTATTGGAAGGGGTCACAATAACTCATAGGTGGTAACATAGGGCAAGACTACTTCACAATGTCAGCTACTCGACATTGATTGATATATATATATATATATATATATATATATATATCAATCTACACAATCTGAGTGTTTTACTGGTTGATTGAATCATGTGATGTAACTATGGTATTTAATTGTGGAGTTTGATGTGGCAAGCAGTTCTGAAGAAGCCTCTAGAAGACGAAAGCACGTGACTGCTGGTTTTACTAATAAAGTGGTCCTTATTGGAGCTTACTGGTGCCATTTCCCGTTTCCTTGCTTCTTGGTTTGTGTTTCAGTCATATTATTAGCTCTAAAATTGTTGAATATTGTCCTTAACATAATTTTCTGACATAATTAAGGAAATATTTGAAATTATCAGAATACAATAAAGTCTGGTTTACCTCAAGTTTTAAACAGTGTACCTTTTTTTTCAATGTCGGAAGAAAGCTCTTCACCTCAGCATTTAAAGTATGCAGTACAATAAACTTAGAGCACCTTTACTGCCAACACTGCTGCTTTGCCACACAATAAGACCTCCTGAAAGCATTCTGCTCATAAACAGGTCTGGTCTTCAATAATACAGGAAAACATTCAATTACAAAGATAAGTCTTTTCACACCAAATTCTATAGTACCCACCAATATAATAATTTGCTGTACACGGCTCATTTTCCAGCAGTCTTGTATGTACTCTGAGTCAGTTCCTCTTTGTTAGCTTGCTGATAATTTAGACTAATTCCCTTTTTACACATTTTGTAACTGCCCCTTAAGTTCAGTAATTACATGCAAGTGCTTCAATTTTTACCAAAGTCTGATGAGGACAGTTAAAGACCACATCCTTAACAGAGTGACCCAAAGCCCTCCAAGGTAGCTTGCTCCTGTTCTCACGTTATCAAAATTGTTTAGGTGTACTAGATACAGCTGTAGTTCTCACAGTTGTTACAGCTGTTATTTAAAAATAAAACTTTTAAGTTTAGTATCACTTGTTCATATTCCCATGTCTTCTGCCTCTTTAGCATAGATCCTCAGACTTTTGACAGTAAGTTTTTTTCAATTCATCGGAAAAGTCCCTGGCACACACTCTCCCTGCCAAATATCAAAAAAGTACATACTGCTACCCCCACCCAATAAAAAAGCATATGTTGCCATGTACAAAAACAGAATGATGGTTCCATCTCCAAACAAAACGCACATTTACTCACCTTTGAAATAATGAGGCTTTGCCTTACAAAAACACATTAAATTACCATTTTCCACTCTACATTTAGCTTCGTAGCAGATAAAACATAACTATGCAATATTTGTTTAAGTATACAACATTATAAGACTTAATTGGCCTGCCTTTGGAAAAAGCCAAGCAGCAATTGCCTTACCATTTAAACATCACAGATCTAGAAAAGGCCAAATGATAAGTTTGCAGCCCACCAAAAAGTGAAAACTTTGTAAGATAAAACTTGATTCACCTACATTCAAAAGGCTCACTAGCACCCTTACAGAAATCAAAGCATTTGCTATGTCTGTCTCTCTCATTTGTTACTGCATGTCTAATGTATACAATTAAAATTCACGTGTTTACATAAATTAGAGTTCATATACTTCACCACCACTATTCTATGCAAAATACTTGTCTACTTGGAATACACAGAAAACAAGCTTCACAGAAAATGGTAAAACAGTTATTGTAAATGTATTCAACTGGGCTGTGCCTAAAACTGGTTCATGGTGGGCAATGCACTATCCCAGTAAACAAAAAAGCAATTAAACTACATACTGGTGCACTCCAACACATGCATATTACAATTGCC
This sequence comes from Protopterus annectens, assembly GCF_019279795.1. Lineage (NCBI taxonomy): Eukaryota > Metazoa > Chordata > Ceratodontiformes > Protopteridae > Protopterus > Protopterus annectens. The sequence continues at coordinate 182,692,585 of NC_056749.1, forward strand.
TGGCATAGCTTTGAAAGGTTTTTGAATCCTGCAGAAGACTGACTTAAGTCAGTGTTTTTAGAGTATATACAATGCAAAACAAAAAGTGCAAATAAGTTGAAGTACATAAAAAGGGTTATTTCAGTAAAATAAATCAATTTTATTAAGCCTGATTCTTAAGTTATACCTGCAGCAGTCTCAAAACACTCATCTCTGTCACATAACCACCATGTAGGTATACTATATTCTATTAAAAAAATTTAATGTAATATACTACATAATAAAAAAGTTAGCATAATTTAAAAAAAAAAAAGAATGCAACTATATTGACCAATGTAAATTTCAAGAACTTGAATCTTTATGTTCAAAAATACAGAGACTGACTGAGCCACAAATACCAGCTATCAATGCTGGCATGGGATAAGAGGAACTGATAAAGGCATTTTACTTTGTGCCTTACAGGACTTGTAAACACAAGAAACAGCAAAAAGTCCTGACTACAGTACAGAAGGCAATGCATGCAAGTGTTGGGCACAGATATGTCTATGCGCAAGTTGCGTAAGAAACCTCTCTCATAAAAAGATGAAATTGCACTGGCAGTTTATGGAAAAACAGAAGCATGCAGATTCACAGTGCTTTTGGTTTGAGGGGACAAAGCAAAAGCAGTAACATGGACTGAGGGAATACGGCAGGAGTCTGTGTGCGTCTCTCTCACTCTGCACATTGCTGAAGGCACAAATGTGGATGTTAAATATTAATACTGTAGATAGTAAAAATATTACATGTGAAATCTAATTTCTTATTTCACTGTGCTTTGAAATCTGGAATGCGCCTTACATGAAACATTACCACATACATGTACATCTAATTTCCTGAATTTATAATAAAGCTCCCAGCACTCCTAATTTATATTTTCTTTCATCTGATTATTCTGCAGTTTCCTCTCCTTAGTCCAACTGTATGTAAATAATGTATCATGCAACTTTCTTCATTTTAACATTATGTTGTTACTGACATTTTATTTGCCCAGCTTGTAACTCAAAGGGGTTAACAGATCAACTGAATTATCCAGTTTAAAATGTAATTAGCTAATTAATTAATAAATATTGCACCTTTTCCGTTATTTATTGGCTTAGTAAAGAAAAGCATAAGACCAGCAGTTCCTGCCTTTTTACATCTCACATGGCCTGTTTATGCACTCTCCAGTTGAGGTTTTGTAAATGTGACATCTACAAGTTACACAGCTTGAGTTTGTGGTTAAGGCTCACAAGAGATTTCTGGGTTTGTGCAGTCTGAGTGTATAGAGTGACCATGAAGATAAATGGGTATATTGCTCAAATATGCTAAAAACTGGTACTCAGGCTGTGAAAATGATTGAGAACAAGTAGAAAGACATGTTACCCTGGCCTAAAATTACACTGCACGACAGACAGATGCCATTATACAACCATGGTCTTATTGATGACCTCTTCCACTGGAGAAAAAGTACAGCTGTGTAAGTAAACGTATAACCGTAGATGTTCAAGTAGCTATTGTTGTAGTAGCCTAAGCTATATGTGTTATATCCCATCATAGATATAACAGACGGTCAGCTTCCAAAGCTTCAGGGCACCTTTCCTGCACCAAATCATTAGAAAGCTGACTAAAATAGTTTGGGTGCGAACTCCTTCAGAACTTTCTTGACAGTGGAGAGAATACTGAGCTCTGCAAGGACAAAGCTAGGAACAAAAAATAAATTCACACCCTGGCATAAAAAAACACATGAAAAAACAAGGGGGGGTGGAGTGAGGGAGTGGTTATTGCAGCAGTGAGCATTCGAATATCTACCATTGCAGTAAGTCTGCCTACATAACCGTACCATGTTCATAATACTGATAGCCTCAGCTATTTGGGTAGATTACCCTAGCTTACCACATTTGGGAGCTGGAAGAAGAGTCCAGTAGTCCTTGGAGAATGGTCCTAGCAAAGCCTGATTTGGACCTAGACAAGGTATCAAGCTTATAGTGCTTTGTAAAAGTAGGTACAAAGGATCAAATAGCAGTTTCTAGAATACTGCTAGAATCCAACCCTTTCCAACAAGCCATAGATGAAGCCAAGGCCCTGCTAGAGTGGCCCCTAAACCTGCCTGAAACAGTTCTATTATGGTAAATATAGCAAGAGGTAATAACCTTAGACAACCATTTGGAAATGGTCTGCTCTGACACAGGTTGTCCATTCTTGCCTTCACAAGATACAAACAACTGGTCCAAAAATCTGAAATATTTAGTTCTGTCAAGATAGTGCCAGAGTTGTCTGTGGGCATTTAAGGTATGGATTATTTTCTCCTTCATTTTTAGGTTCAGGAAAGAAAATGGAGAGATACTTAAACTAAACTGATACCACTTTAAAAGGATTACTTTTCAAAGAAACTCTATCCCTGTGGAAAATGAGGTATGGTTGACTAACCATAACAGCTTGCAACTCAGATATCCTTACAGAGGTCAGAGTAATCTAAAACTTTTTTCCATGTTACGAACCTAAAGTCAGCCAGGTTAGATGGTTCAAATGGAGCAGGTGTTAGGTTCTAACATAAAATTAAGATACCAAGGAGAGGCCACCTGTTTTCTTGGTTGCCTCTTCTGCAAAAATGTCTCAAAATATTGACATAAGACTGCAATGAAAGGAGTGAATACTTGGTTAGACACAGAAATGGCCAATAAATGAACCTTGAAAGAGGAATAAGAAAGGCCATAGGACAGTAACTCACACAAGTATTATACAGCCAGAGAACAACTAGACCCAAAGGAGTGCTGGTTATGTTCTTGGCACTAACTAGAAAACCTTTTCCATTTGCTAGTATATGATTTTCAACAGCAGGCTTTCTTGCCTCCATGAGTACCTACTGCATGTCCCCACTAAACAGGTGCCTAAAAGGAATTAAGACCCTATCATCCAGGCAGTCATCTGAAGTTGAGGTTGGGGGTGCATCAAACAACCCCAATCGTGTGCAAGTAGATCCAGTCTTTGAGGAAGCTTGTGGTAATTGCCCCTTACCATTTCCAAAAGAATGGATAACTGTGGTTGCCTGAGTCACAACAATGATCTTGGGGAATTGCTTCAGAATCTTCAGAAGTACTCTAGATATTAGTGGAAAAGCATGCAAGTGCATTCCTGGACAAGGAAAAGAAAAGATATCTCTCTTCCAGATCTTCTTGCATGGAGTTCTGCAACATAATCTTGCCAGCTGATTGTTTAAGCCAGGAGGCAAAGAGGTCTACTTGAGGAACTGCCACATATGGATCAAACCTTGGAAGATCCCCAATCTAGTTTCTGATTGTCAGGGTCTGCTCACCTGCTCAGCTTGTCTGCCACACAATTATGCTCTGACAGAATGTAGGATGCCTGTAGAGTGAGACTGTGTTGTGAAGCTATATCCCAGGATAACATCTGTAGTCTGCAAAGGGGGTGCAACGTGGTTCCTCCTTGCTTTTGTACCACATGACTGTGGTATAGCCTGTAACTACTTTAGGTCCTGGGGACCAAAGATGGTTCAGACAGCTGAGTGTCTTGATCAGGGCAACTCATTGATATTGGGGTTCTTGCTTCTGTCCTTTGCTTCCCACAACCCCTGCACTTTTATTCTTCATGAAACTGCACCCCAAGCAAAGTCCGAGAATGAGAGACCTGGATTTAAGGATATATGCTGTCTCCACCAAATGACTTCTCTTCTGACAAACCCCAGTATTGGGATTTGAAAAGATAAATGGTGTTGCTGCTGGGACCAGATATATTCAGATATCACTGAATTCTTTTGCATTTGGAGTTTTGCCAGGGGTATCATAAAAATCATGGATGCCACCAGACCCAAAATCTCAGTGACCAAAGTCTGACCGGAAAACCTTACAAATAGATTCAGATATACATCAGTGTTTGTTCCAGTGGAAGAAAAGCTCTGGATAGAGGTGTCTAGTTGACATCCCAGAAACACAATCCTGTATGAAGAAGTCAAGAAAGACTTGTGGATGTTTTCTTGGAGTCCCTGCTTGTATAAGAGATCTCGCACTGAAGAGGGAGACTCCTGACACATTGAAAAAGACTCTGAAAAGATAAAGAACCTGTCTAAACAGGGAAAATGTGGATACCCTGCAGCCTGCAATGAGCTATAACTGAAGCTCAACACTTTGGAAACACTGTTGGTGCAGTGGACAGTCCAAAGGGTATGGCAGAGAACGGACAGTGTGATTTAGACACACAAAACTTCAAGAAATATCTGAAATCTGGCTGAATTTGGATGTGATAGAGCATCATTTAAGTCTAGTGTTACCAGAAAACTTGAAAGAGGAAAAGGTAACAGGTTTAAAGGGACATCATTTTGAATTTGGTCACTAACACAAACAAGTTTAGTGAAAAAAATATCCAGAAGTGGTCTCCAAGTCTTTTCTTTCTTTGGCACTATGAACACCTTTGAATAAAAACCCATCCCCATCTGGGAAAGAGTAACTGGTTCTATCACTACCTGGGGCAGCATGTGATGAAAAACCAGTGGAAACAATAGAGTTTGAGCTGGAGGATCAGGAATGACCCTCTGGAATGGAAGAATTTCCTCCCACTGCCATCTGTACCCCTTGATGGATGATTTTCAGAACCCATTTGTCTCAGACTAAAAGTCTTTTGACTTTTCCCGCTTAGGGTTCACCACAGCGGATTGGTATGCTTATGATTGGGTGTTGCTAAAGAGAAAAAGGAAATTAAGACTTTCTGGAAATAAAACATGGCCAGGGCGAGAGGGGACACAAGGTCTATTTAATAGTCAGACTTGGACTGTCCTTGGTTTTGGGAGGTTAGAGACTACTACTTGAACCCCCTGGTTTCTTAAACACCTGTTTACGTATACTTTGTCAACACTGTTTATTCTGCTTTTTTTTGCAGAAATTGGATAAGAAGATAGAAAACCCTTGGAAAATTTGGAAAAGGAGGGCTGAAAAATCTTAGAGATGCCCTGGATCAGCTTGTCACTAACACTTTATGACCATCTCTGCAGCAGAGAGACCAATCACAATCTCTACCAATGATGAATTTAAAATCTCATTTTTTACACCATCTGGGAGGTACTGAGAATGCAGCTATGCAGACCTCTTGAAAACAGTACCATTGGCCATAGTATCAAAGTCATATACACACTGAAAACAATGAGTAGTGACCAGTGCAGTAGAAAAAAATAAATGAAAGCAGATTGTTTCTTTACAAGAAACTACAGACAAAACACTCCTTATACTTCCAGTTAGTCAGACAGACTAATATACAAGCCTAACAATTCAAAATTCTGAAAATCAAAGTAGCAGAAGTATGCACTTTTTCCTATACTTGTCAATGTTACCATCCTTATCAGAAACAGTAGGATTACAATTAAATAAGTGCTTAGCAGCAGTTGGATCAACTAAAGCTATAGCTGCTGGGTCAGGTTTGGGAATAGTGAAGAACTTCATGCATAGTTTGCTAGCTGTACTTAAAAAGGCAGACAATCAGGAAAATTACAGGCAGCAACATGCATCCTTTGAAGCAGACAGGACTAGAGGAATAGGCGAGTTGTTTTTCTTCTGGCTTTTCCCTGTTAGGGGTCGCCACAGTGGAACTCCGGTCTGCTAATGATTGGCAGTCAATTTTTACGGTGCCGAGGTGTCAGCCTGATGCCTAACCTTCAACAAAGGCATGCCCATTCACGCATGTCTTTTGAACGCCACTCAACCGTGGGGAGGACATGCAGACCACACAGAAGGCACTCCAGCACAAGAGGAATGGGTGAGTAAATATAGAAAATCATTTTGTAACAACTCATTATTTTCTGAGGGACTGAGAAACCTGAATGTTCTTCCACTGAAAACACTGGCACAGTCTAGCAATAGTGTCAGAGACAGAAACTCCCACAGGCAGAATCAGAAATCAGAAACTGAGCTACTGAATATCTTCAGGAAAAAGTATCCCCATTTCTTTTACCATACACTACGTTACAAGAAGGATCAGCAACCTGAATTAAACCCTGGCCCAGACACAGTACACTACTACTACTACTTTTGGCTGTTCCCTTTAGGGTTCGCCACAGCAGATCATTTGTTTCCATTTCGTCCTGTCTTCCGTATCTTGCTCTGTCACACCCACCATCTGCATGCCCTCTCTCACCACATCCGTAAACCTTCTCAGCCCTTGCCTTTTCCTCTTGCCTGGCAGCTCCATCCTCAGGATCCTTCTCCCAATATTCCCAGCATCCCTCCTCAGCACATGTCTAAACCAACACAATCTCACCCCTCTGGCTTCTCCAAACCATCCAACCTGTGCTGACCCTCTGATGTACTTATTCCTAATCCTGTCCATCCATGTCACACTCAGTGCAAATCTTAACATCTTTAACTCTGCCACGTCAAGCTCCAACTCCTGCCTTTTTGTTAATGCCACAATCTCCGACCCATACAACATAGCTGGTCTCACTACCCTCTTGTAGACCTTCCCTTTCACTCTTACTGGTAGCAGTCTGTCGCAAATCACTCCAAACACTTCTCCACCCACTGTACCCTGCTTGCACTCTCTTCACCTATCTTCCACAATCGCCATTACTCTGAAATGTTGATCCCAAATATTTAAAATTATACACCTTCACCAACTCTACTCCCTGCATCCTCACCATTCCTCTATCCTCATTCACACACATATATTCTTAGTCCTGCTAACCTTCATTCCTCTCCTTTCTAGGGTTTACCTTTACAAAACCGAATCACAGTGTTGCGATAGCTCATATGAATGAATCGGACCCACGAAACTCATAACAGCGACAATTTAATGTTTAAAAATCAGAAAATCGAAAAGCAGATTCGCTGATTTTCGAACATAAATATCGAAAGAAAAATTAATGAAATGCAAAGCAGGGGGGCAAGCCCCCCTGCACCCCTCACGTGGGAGGCAAACCCCCCACACCCCCCTACTTTAATATTCTAACTCCGAGATCACACTACAGTGGGGAAAGGGAACATTTTCCAATCCCCACTATAGTGCAATCTGCCCCAAAATGTCAAATGTGCAATGTGCGAAGGTCACTGTGTATTTGCTCATTGCACATTCGAACCATTTTCCGTTCGGCATTTGCAAACTTTGCAAATGGCCTTTCAGGCAATTGCTGTTTGCCCATGTGCAATACGCACACATGAAGGTAAACCCCTCTCTAGACCACATCTCCACCTCTCCAGGGTCTCCTCTACCTGTTCCCTATTCTCACTACAGATCACAATGTCATCCGTAAACTTCATAGTCCAGGGGAACTCCTGTCTGATCTCGTCCATCAACCTGACCACCAGTGCAAATAAGAAAGGGCTCAGAGATGATCCTTAATGCAATTCCACCTCCACCTTGAACGCATCAGTCATTCCTACCGCAGACCTCACCCCTGTCGCACTGGATCTAGGACTATTGAACGAAAGTTCAATAGTCTGAATCTACATTCACCGAACACACTTTAGCGAAAGCACTTTTAACTTAGAAAGCGCTTTCATTAAAGTCCCAAAATAAACACCAAAAAAACCAAAACAAAACAAACAAAAAAAAATGCATAGCTAATGGTTATGCAGGGGGGCAAGCTCAGTCCGAGATCGCACTATAGTGGGGAAAAGGGAATATTCCCTTATCCCCACTGTACTCTGATCTCACCAACAGCCATTCCCCCCTGATTTTCCCTACATCTCATCATACTTTCGTGAAAGTGCTTTTTTGGTGAAAAGCACTTTCGCAAATGTATGACCGGCGGTTTCACTTTCAGCGAAACTGCCATTCATTCATTAGCGTGGATCCCATCACACTATACTCATACATATCCTGTATCACTCTTACATACTCTTCTGCCATTCCAGACTTCCTCATACAATACCACAACTCCTCTCTAGGCACCCTGTCATATGCTTTCTCCAAGTCCACAAAGGCACAATGCAACTCCTCCTGACTCTATCTACACTTTTCCATCAATACCCTCATAGCAACATCACATCTGTAGTGCTCTTTCATGGTATGAAGCCATACTGCTGCTCACTAATCACCTACCCTCTTAACCTAGCTTCCACTAGTCTTTCCCATAACTTCATACTGCAACTGATCAAGTTTTATCTGTCTGTAGTTACTACAGCATTGCACATCACCCTTATACTTAAAAATTGGTACCAAAACACTTCTCCACTCCTCAGGGATCCTCTCACTTTCCAAGAAAAAATTTGGTTAAAACCTCCACTGCCATCTCTCCTAAACACCTCCTTGCTTCCACAGGTATGTCTTCTGGACCAACAGCTTTTCTTTTCTTCATCCTCTTCATAGCTGTCCTTACTTCCTCCATGCTAATCTGATACACTTCCTGATTCACTATTCTCACATCATCCAACCTTTTCTCTCTCTCCCTCATTCTCTTCATTCATCAGCCCCTCAAAGTACTCTTTCCATGTAATCAACACATTCTCCTCACTTGTGAGTACGTCTTTCTTGTTATCCTTTATCACCCTTACCTGCTGCACATCTTTCTCAGCTCGGTCCCTCTGTCTAGCCAATCCATACAAGTCCTTTTCTCCCACATTAGTGTCCAACCTTTAATATAACTCTCCATACGCCTTATTCTTATCCTTTGCCACCTCTCTCTTCACCATACACCTCATCTCCTTTTACTCCTGACTACTTTCTTCATATCTCTGACAATCCCACTTCCTCTTCACCACCCTCTTTCTCTGTATACTCTCCTGTACTTCCTTGTTCCACCACCAGGTCTCCTTGTCCTCCTTCCGCGGTCCAGATGTCAAGCACCTTTCCAGCAGTTTCTCTTACCAGGTCTGCTGTAGTTACCCAGCTATATGGCAACTCTTCACTGCCAGCCATTGCCTGTCTTAACTCTTCCCTGAACTCCACCTTACAGTCATCCTTTTTCAGCTTCCTCCATTTGATCCTTGACACTGCCCTCACTCTCCTCCTCTTCTTGATCACTGTCATTCTACAGACCACTATCCTATGGTGCCTAACTACACTTTCATCTGTCACCACTTTACAGTCTCCAATCTCCTTCAGACTGTCTCTCCGGCATAGGATATAATCCACTTGTGTGCATCTTCTTCCACTCTTATGTCACCCTATGCTCCTCCCTCTTCTTAAAATATGTATTCACCACAGCCATGTCCATCCTTTTCACAAAATCCACTACCATCGGACCTTCTGCATTCCTCTCCTTAACACCATGCCCACCCTATCACTTCTCATCCCCTCTATTCCCTTCACCAACATGCCCACTAAAATCCACTCCAATCACCACTCTCTCATCCTTGGGTACACTCATCACCACTTCATCCAACTCACTCCAAAATATTTCTTTCTCAATTATCACACCAACTCGTGGAGCATATGCACTAACATTCATCATCACACCATCAATTTCCAGCTTCATAAACATCACTCTGTCCAACACTCTTTTCACTTCCGAAACACTCTTTGCATACTGTTCCTTCAGGATAACCCCTACCCACTTTTCCTCACATCCACACCATGATAGAACAATTTGTGCCCACCTCCGATACACCTGGCTTTACTCCCCTTCCTTCTGATCTCCTGCACGCACAATATATCAACCTTCCTTCTCTCCATGATATAAGCTAGTTCTATCCTTATACCAGTAATACTGCCAACATTCAAAGTTCCTACCCTCACTACCACACTCCTAACCTTCCTCCTCTCTTCCTGCCTTTGGGCATGCCTTCCCACTCTTCTCCTTTGGCCAACAGTAGCCCAATTTCCACCAACACCCTGTGGGCTAACAGTACTGGTGGCAGTCGTTAACCTGGACCTTGACTATCTGGTATGGAAATCTGTATTGTTGTCCGCATATGTCATTTGGCAAAAGTTTTACACCAGATGCCCTTCCTGACATAACACTCCCCATTTACCCGGTCTTGGGACTGGCACAAAGAAATGCACTGGCTTGTGCACTACTTCTATCCAAGGAAATTTGAAAAGCAAGACACATGCTTGGTTTTCTATTTCTTTTTGACAAAAAAACTGGGCCATCCATGTTTAATGACAATTGCAGCAGCAGCAACTTTCCAAGGGATAAGCACAGCATTCTGAGAATAGGGACGCTATCCCCATTCCCTCTCCAAAAATTGAGAAGAGTCGCTCTTCCTTGCCCAATGAGGGGACTCCAACAGCCACAGTGGACATGGCTAACTCCAGTTCATAATGGCTGTAAGTACTACACCAGAGGGATTGGTGTAAAAGTTGAATTGTCTGAAGTACAATAAATGGCCAGAGTAGTGTTACCCACCTGTGGCTGAGGTAAAATGATAGCCTAGTGTGGTTGCAAAGGCTGTTTGCTTATTTTTTTTCTATTTACAGATGGAAGAAGGACCGACCATGCAACCGGTAGTCTGTTCCATATTCAAGGCAAAAATTGTGCCTCTTTCCAAGGAAGATGACAGCAAATCCCAGTAAACACTACTAGTCTACAAAAGTTACTCTGACAGAAACACACAGTAAAAAACACTTTACTGGGGCTGGCACAGTGTTTTAAAGTAAAATAAACAATTTCTTCATAGGAAAATGTTTTCAGTTACTTTATACCAGTTTTCAACTGACAGGAAAAATGAGTACTCACTTTACAAGTTACAGTCTTGTGACAATCCATTAACGCATTACATCCATGTGACGCCTCCATGTGCATCTACAGTTATCTCTTACTGATGCCTTTAGGCATCAAATATTGCTTGTTCATATTTGCATAAATAATTCCAAAACCATGCTATATGTTCAAGGTTTTAAAAGATTTCATCTTGATGCTTACGCAATGACAAACTCAACTGCATTAATACTTGACCTCCGTCTAGTGCACGTAAATAGATATTAATGGTTGTTTTAATGATGTTAATTTAAATAAATAGTATTTTCACATTTTTCTAAATATCTTAACAACCAAGTAATAGACAGAACTCCTTAGCGTCATGTGAAACTCTCAGCCAGATGCTGACAGTACATGTATAACTTGAATGGTTGCTGACATAGTGTAAGTTGTTTACAAAATATAGCAAACTTAACAGTTACTGTGGCTTATAAAATTTGGTTTAGACCTAGAACCTAAATAATGCTACCACTATAAAAACAGTTTGTGCTGAAGAGTTTGCCATTTATACTTCTTTCATAACCCCTATGGCTCCAGAGATTTGAACATTTATTTTAAATGTAAAGACATAATTTGATTGTCAAAAGGCATAGGCTCCGCCCACTGGAAGTTAAACCGAAAACTTCCAGAGCTCCACTGGCGTGAATGAGTTAAAACACAGCACTCCTAGCTTTCCATATGAAAAAAAATAGTGATAAAATAGCAACACAAATAAGAAAATGGAAGACTTGTTTCACCAAAGGTACTTATCTGTCCTCCAAAGGAACAGCACCAAGCCAACCATTAATCCTCAAAAGCTTTGTTGGAGCACTCTCTAACATAAGTGAAGCTCTGAAGAGTTTCACAACCAAGCATCTTTTTTGCTCAGCTCAGCTCGAGCTGCCTGACAGTTTGGTTGTATGGAAAGTGCCCTGAAGCTTTGGAAGTTGGCCAACTCTTATAGCCTTTGCAGGATAAAACCCATACATCTAAAGCTACTGCAGCAGTGATCAATATTTATGATCATTGGAAACATCCCTGTAAGAACAGTGCACTACAAATGATGTTTTGGTTATACTGCAAGTGTCTTTATATTTTAATAACTCATCTGACATGGTCTCATACAAAAGGAAAGGAAATAAGTTACATAATGTTTGACTGGGTTCTAGTGGGGTTCTTGAGTGGCAATGTGGATAAAACAGGAGACAGATAAGTGAATGGACCCCTCTTTATGAAAACGTGTTACCAGTATGGTAACAAAAATCAAGATCATACCTCTCAACTGTACAGATTTTCGCAGAATGTCCAGATTTTTGCTTCATATTGTTGGTGCTTCTCACAAAATTGTGGCTTTCTGGCAATTCATTGGCAAATCATTGAGGGTTGAAGTCAGAAAATGATGACACATTTGGGTTTCAGACTTCATACCCTTCACAAAATTTATGCTAATATAAACCTGTTATTCTATCAACTTTCTAAGTTTCTAAGAGCAATATATAAAAAGTGTCCCCATTCTTGGGCCTTTGTACCCCCATTATTTATGGTTTTGCCCACATTTCTTTCTTTCTCTAAGACGTTGAGAGGTATGATCAAGATACATTTTTCAGTGTCTGTATGAGAATCTTTATTGAATGTGAAGAAAGGAAATGAATGCCTTTTGCTAAATTATGTAAAACTAAGAAGCCAAGATAAAGAAAGAAAAAGTGGACTCGACAAAAGTGAAAGAATTGTCAGAAACATAGCCTAAATTAAATATAGAAATGCAACATAATTCTTCCAGGAATTAGGCAAAACCTAAGGAAAGACATACACAAACAGAAAGCAACAGCATTCCACAAGTGGTAAAAGATCTTGGAATTTGTCCTATCAGACATTCTAAATGCTGTAAGAGACAGCAGGAAGAATGGCCAAAAGAGCAGTAAGAAATATGAACACAAACCAGCAACAAAAAAAAAAAATTGTCATCCTACAGTACTGAGAGCAAGTCTGCAGACCTGAATCTGCAAAGGCATAAGAGATACAGACAGACCAAAGGAAAGCAATTAACATGGTGCAAAATCTGCACCAGACTGTACACACCAATCAAGCATTGCATGATTAACACTTATTAAACATCTGAAAAGGACCAATATATTCAAGTTTGGTTGTTGTTTGTCTTTCGGCTTTTCCCGGTTAGGGGTCGCCACAGCGGAACTCCGGTCCGCTAATGATTGGCAGTTGGTTTTTATGGTGTCGAGTTGCCAGCCCGATGCCCATCCTTCAACAAAGGCACACCCATTCAACGCATGTCTTTTGAACGCAGGGAAGACATGCAGACTCCACACAGAAGGCACTCCCAACCCAAGCCAAGAATCGAACGGGAAAACCTCTTGCTCTGAGGCAACAACGCTACCACTGCACCACCGCGGAAGTTGGTAACATTTAAAAATATGATGCAAAAGGTGTACTTCTTTAAGATGTAAGTAACTTTCTCAGAGAAGATGCAATGAGCATTTTTGCCTTTTTTTTTTTTTTTTTTTTTTACATGAAGGGTGGCAGGTGGTTGAAGTAGCCTTGCAGAAGATGAAGTAGGGTCCAAGTGGCAGAATTCATGAAAACATGAGGAAGACATCAGAAAGTTAACTCTTATAAGGGGCGGAAAAGGTGATCATTTTCTGTAAAATATCAAGCTGACAGACTAGAGTAGGTGGTGGTCCTAATTCAACAAAAAAATGTTTGTGTGCAAATTATAACCAAATGATACAGGTGACTTAAATGTTCTTAAGACCTCTGTAATGTATCTACAATAAACAAAATGCGATGACAAAGCATACAGACTGGAAGCAGTAATTATTTACTTATTTATTTTTATTACAAAATCAGATAACATCTTGCCTAAAATTATAAAGTTTTTAAGATGTTAAAGTTATCTTCTAACAGATACAGATTGCAAACAAAGTTAATTTTATCCTGTTCCATGCATATCAGAAAGCCATACATTTATATTAGTTTTCAGATGTATTTTATCATTCTTCTGGTCTGTGTGTGTGTGAACGATTTCTCCTGATTTCTCTAGTTCAGACGATAAACCAAAATACACTGATCATCCAGTTTGTTTAAAACAAAAACTAGTAACGACAACTTAAAAACCAACACTTGTCCATCTGACCCAAAAAACGGACACTTGTGTTACAAAATAAAGGGCATAAGAGTGCTTCTGTACCAAAAAGTCAAACAGGACATCTCAGATTTCACTAGTGCCATCATCTTTAATTGCAGCCTACATGACAAAAAATATTTAGTTCACTACATATGCCCTGTGACCAACCTACCTGTAGCATGTTTCTGGTTATACTTTTGTAATTTTATTTCCTCTTATATATGGTTTTATGTATATTTACTAACAGATAACTATACTTGATTAATCAGACAAAAAAGGGGGAAGAGGAGACTGACTGAACAAATTCCCTGAACCAAGATTCAAACTGCTATTATAAATTAGAAACTTTCTGGAAGAACAAGCAGTGGTCACAGCTCGAAAGCACAGCACTAAAGAGGAGCATGCTTCAGCTAGAACACAAACACATATTCAAGACTATCACTCTGGTTGATGGAGCCATTAGGACTCAAAGACCTTCCAGATTACTATCATGGTTGCTGGAACCATTGAGAAATTCAAGCAGTAAAGGACTGGTCAAAGTCTGAAACTTCATCTTTCTTTCTCGAACATCATTCACACAAAAGCAGTTAAATGATAACAGAAGTGCATATGCACATTGCAGGTATTCATTTACATTTTTACCTTTTTTTTTTTCGTTTTTTTGTTGCACTCATGAGCAAGGCTCACATTGCCAATCATATTAGACTCAATGTTGTACAGGTACTCTGTAAGGCTTACACCTGACTTGTTTATTCTGTTGAGACTGGAATTTGTACCTGCATTTAACGTCAGGAATGCTGGATCTAGTATTTTTTTTCAGTTAATGCTATATCATGGGTTGTAATGTGTGAATTTGATGCTTTTACAGGTTCTTAGGTACTTACTATTTGTGCGGCCCATGAGACCACTGAGAAGCTCAGACAAACGAGTACAGTGCCCTAATTTTCTCAGATCACTGCCTGTTTAAATAACTTGCTTATTGTCAAACAGGCAATTGAAGGCTGAGGAAATCAAGCCCTGACCTACGGGAAGCAGCTTAATAGTTCATAACCTTATTCTTGTATGCTAACTACCAAAACGTTTTGTTTTATATCTAGCTAGCTGCAGTGGTGTTCAAGGTTATTAAGCTTTCTGCATCAGGGAATGGAATTTGTTTGGAAAACCTATTGGGAATTGTAATTGCAGTTTGCAGGACACAAGCACAAATGAAAGTAACTTCAGAGTTGTAATGGCAGCAGTTTACCTGCTCCAGGATGAAAGTGTTATATTTAAGTTAAGTGGAGTACACTTAGGATATACGTTCAGTTTCTACTCTTAAATGTAGTGAACACCTTGTATACAATTTGAATGCTGTTCATGGAAATATAGGAAGCACATCCATACCAGTTTTAAAAGAAACTGGTTCAAAACCTTAATCCATGAAAAATCCTATCTAGATGAGTGGTCTAAATGGACTGCTTAAGAAATCCTTCATAGATAATTCTGTATATGTTACAAAAGGTTTACCTTCATATGGCTGAAAGCACATCCTTCGAATGTGCAGATACGTGAACTGTTTCTGCAAATTCCATCCAACCGACTTCCCTAAACTTCGAAAAAAATTGAAAGTCAACATTTCCGATCACTTCACAGCTGAAACAAGTGCTACCATGGGTCAAAAAGGAGGCAATTTTGTTATCCGGAGCTACTGTTTTGGTAATTTGCAGTTCGCAGCAGCAGTTTCGAGGATGTGGCTGTTGGACTTATGAAGGTAAACAAAAGTTAAAACGAAGTATGTCAGTTTCACCCCCTTACTATGCTGTTACAATCACAAAACATTTCCACAGCTTAACTTTATGTTTCAGCCCTAGAGAGGGCGTAGCACAGTAAACACTAAGGTTGGAGAAACATTTCCATCCCTTCAGATAATAATCTCAGACAATGGGTGTAGGTAGAATACCAAAATTAAGCTTGCCTAACAAATTCTACAGGTCCTGCTGTTAGAGATCCTGTTAGCCTTATGTCCTGCAGTACAGTTGCCACAGACTTTAAAGTTGATAATCAAGACCCCATGCCAGTGCCGGTCAACTACTTGAAGAACAGTACATTGTCTTTTCCGAGTCAACTTTTGCAGTCTGAGCACTCAGAGTAAAGGTGAAAGCAGGGGATGAAAAGTTCAGTGAATCAAACCTTCATGTCATGGAGACTAACAGAAAAATAAATGTTTTATACGTATGCAATAAATCCTGTCAAGTGTGGGCAATGTGTAGTTGTGGTTTGGTCATAAGGGTGAAATCCTGCACTGGCTGCAGCAAGGCATTAAGTCACTCTATCCCAATAAGCAATCACAAAGGATGTCAACAAAATGAGACTGTTCATTTGAAATGAAATGATTCTTATTTAAGGCAAGGTCCAATGAATGCTTGCAAACCTGTGGGGGGTGGGCAAGTTCCACTTATTCCTGCTTTTTTTGTAATGCTCTTTAAAAGTCATTTCATTGTTGACTTTTTTTGTGATTTACTGCAAATACATCTGCAGAATTACTATGAGTCCAATTTATTTGAATTATACAATGGTGTTATTTTCAAAAATAAATGCCTTGTCATTTTTAAGCAGTAGCACTATGTGGTAGAACTTCTCTCTAGTCTCTTGTCACTAAAAGGAATCAGTGGGGATGGCTCATCGATATACTGCATAAGCCTTTACATGTGATGAAGCTTATATGGCTTACCGATATATTGCATAAGCCTTTATATGTGATGACGCTTATATGGCTTACCGATATATTGCATAAGCCTTTACATGTGATGAAGCTTATATGGCTTACCGATATATTGCATAAGCCTTTATATGTGATGACGCTTATATGGCTTATCGATATATTGCATAAGCCTTTATATGTGATGACGCTTATATGGCTTACCGATATATTGCATAAGCCTTTACATGTGATGAAGCTTATATGGCTTACCGATATATTGCATAAGCCTTTACATGTGATGAAGCTTATATGGCTAATCGATATACTGCATAAGCCTTTACATGTGATGAAGCTTATATGGCTAATCGATATACTGCATAAGCCTTTACATGTGAT
>NC_056749.1:182711914-182759414 GCF_019279795.1 Protopterus annectens
TTGCGGGATGCAAAGACTACTCCAGGCATTAATTGAAGGACCTAATGTGATCAAAAAAAAAAAAATGAAAGCAGATGACTTAAAAAAAAAAAAAAAAAAAAAGTGGCAGGGCAAAATATCATTAAAACTGAGGTTAAGGACCATGGACCTGAACCTTATTTGTGACTCTAACAGAACTTGCTGGAGAGAGAGATTTGTATTACAAAAGCTACCTCGTCTATGGAATAAAATTCCCATCTCCATAAAACAAAGCCTGTCCCTCATTCTCTTCTAAAAGAATATGGATAAGTGGATGGGGAACCACAAATTCACTCCCGGGGTACTGCCCATGCCCCTTATGGACAGAGGGGGTCTGTAAAATGACTCAGGGCTCCAACATCCAAAGATCCACTACCCTGATACTACTCCATCCCACATCTGGGGAATTAAGATATAGTATTGTCATATCCTAGGCATTAGCTAGGCTTGTCAAGGCTCTTGTGCCATTATCCTAGTAATCACCTATGAACCTATAACAAATCTGCATCTTTATTATATTTGTAAAGTAATCAATCTACTTTTAAAGAACGCAACTAAAATAATAGTGACTAACCATCATGTTTCAAATAATTGTCAGATTGAGAGTCAGTCCATCAGCATGTTACAACAGACAAAGACAGCTGAAAAAGTGAATATACAAGCACGATGCCATTTCTAAACCGAATCAGAACACTGCACTATTTAAACATTCATTCACATGTCCTGGATTCAAATATTTCTTGTTTACTATTTTTGAAAAGGTAACCCCTAATCCAAGGGGAGGTTCTTGGAAAGATTACTTCAAAATGAGAGAATTATAGCAAATAAAATTGGAAGGCACTAACTTTCCTGGCATTAATGATAATACATCTCTAATACCGGTCCTAAAGCAAAGCGGCAACAGATTATAAATATACTTCTTGTGCATCAAGTTTTTATATAGTTATAACTTTTACATTTCTACATACCATATTAGATTCTGGTAGTATATATTTGTTTGTTTAGTTATCAGTTCTTTTGTTACACAGTAGTTTTAACATGAAAACAATTTTAATTCTGAAGAACCTTTTGCATTATTTTTTTTGTACTAATATATGCTACGCAGTTTTTATAAATTTTTATGTTTGTATATAGATCCATGTTTTATAGTTGTACAAAGTACGCACTGCATAAAAGGATACCATATTTGCGCTTTAAACAACAAAAAGAAATTTAAGCATTTTTTTTAAATATGGGCACGTTTTAAGGGCTTTTTACTATTTAAACATTTAAAAAGGCAAAAAAGGTGAAAAGAAGATTGCTGCCAAGTTCAATAAATCCAATTTATTCACAGTCACAGTATTGGCAAGCGCTGGTTTGAAGAAGTTCATTTGTACTATTGTCTTGAACGAAAGCGCTTACCAATACTGTGACTGAATAAATTGGATCTATTGAACTTGGCAGCAATATTCTTTTCCACCTTTTTTGTCTTTTTGGTGGTTTTGTGGTTTCGTGTTCCTATTACCTATTTAAACATTTAGATTACTTAACTATTCAATTAACTGGGTCAGTATAAAATCTCTCATTGCACTCACTGCCTTGTTTTATTCTGATGAAGTCTGGTTTTGAAGACAAAAAGCTAATTGTGCGTGTCAGCTTACATAAACTTGGTTCATGGTGTTTTACAGTTATTTGTGTGAAGTTTCCTTTCTGGAGTTGGAGTCTGCCTACAGTCAGAATTGTTTTTTTCCTTTTTTGGAGATATTTACAACAGTCACTAGCAGCATGCTAGAAGCACAGCATGTAACTAGAACTCATACATTAAGAGCATGTGCAGTTTATTCAGCTTCTATTTTATCATTTGCTTCTCTTACACACAAGGAACGGCCACTCGACATTCTGTGAGTCAATCCTATAAACAGGAGTTGCACTCTGCATTCCTTTCCCAAGTTTCTATTACTTCCCTGCTCAACAGAGCAGTGGGGCAAAGTGCTACAACTTTTACTTTACACTTACCCCTTGATTCTTAAGCAATACAGTGTTAGATTGCACAAAAGTCTTGGTGTGAGTTACAAAACAGCTACTCATGGATCATGTACAAGCAGAATAAATTCATCTGCAGACACAAAAGCAAACAGAATGTCTACTAAGCATTAGCATAGAGGATGGTGGCTAGGAGGACATAAAAGCACCTGGAGACATATAACCCATCTGCATTACAGCAACAAAATTAGTAACAAAAGTTTCTGGCAGAGAAAACATTGGCACAGCTGCTGGGGCCACACTGATAAGCTCCATGCCCCAAAAGTATGGCACGCAGCTGGCTTTATTACATTGTGGTCCTAAACACTACTGGACTGGTATGTATTTTATGTAAAAACTGGGAGATTGTTTTGAAAGATATTGAGTTTAGAGAGAAAATAGTTGACAAACCTGTTATAGTATAGAAAAAAGGAAACTCCATAAAAAATATCTTAGAAAGGAGATACAATTATAAGTGTATTGGCAAGGCTGGCACTAAGAAATGTGGCCATTGCTCCACCTGTCAATATGTCAACAGTCATGATTCATTTATACTATTAAAATCCACACAAATTATGTAAAGAGCCGTTTTACTTGCAAATACTGTTGGCATAGTTTATTTAGCCCAATGTAATTTATGCACAGCATTTTATGTGGGTAAAAGCAAGAGACACTTTAAAAGACGGGTGTATGAACACATTTTGGATATAAGGAATCAAAAACCCACAAACGCCTTGTATAGACATGTGGAAAGATATACTCAACATGCCTTTAGTTTTATGGTTTTAGAACAGATTACAATGGATGGACAGGGGTAGGTTATAGAAGAGCATTTAGAAAAAAATGAATTGAAATTGCAATTGATTTTAAATGCCTGTAACCACCCCGGTTTAAAAGATTTTTGTTCCATTAATTCTTTATAAAAATTTAAGTTTTATGGTATGTAATAGGTTAACACATTTATTATTGTTTTAATTGTATTGGTGGATTTGCAACATGTGATGTTTCATTAAGGGGTATAAATGGGTGTGTTTTTAACTTTGAAAATGGTTCTAATGAAGTTCTTAAACACTCTGTTTTGGAAGTGGTTTGTTGGTTTCTGTGGTTCTGAGTTTGTCTCATTGGTGGAGTTTAAAGTGGACTGGTATGTTACTGAAACTATTTTAAGCATTTCACTCTTCTATAGCTGTTAGCAAATCATCATTGCACCATCCATGTGCAACTAACAGTGGGCAAGACTGCTTTTCAGTTTATAGCATCCTACAGACCACCCTCTCAAATTCAGGAATCCCACTCGGCTTTCCTGAAAACATTGGAGAACATGAAGATCTCTCCGAACACCATTATATTGGGCAACTTCAACTACCCAAACATTGACTGGGAGCACTACTCAAGCCCCAGCACCTTAGCCCAAAGGTTCCTGGAAACTATAAACTCAAATGCTATGGAACAACTAGTCACCACTCCCACAAGAGGGGACAACATACTAGACCTGATCATTACCAACATGGGGACTCTATGCTCCACACCAAAAGTATATCCCTCATTGGTAAGATCAGACCATAAATTAATTTCACTGGATGCCCACATCCCGACCCCACCCCCAGCCCAGAAAACCACAGTGAAAAACTTATCAAAAGCGAACTTCTCACTTCTCAAAACCGAAGTGGAATCCTTCAAGGCCCCAGGGCCAGTGGAAACTATGGCCCAAACTGCAGAATCCTATATAAACGCATTCTACAGACATCTCCAGGAATGCATGGATCATGCCATCCCAAACAAAACCAAGACCCAATCATCCAAAGGCAGGCGTCCAGTCTGGTGGACCCCTGCCATAAATAAACTGTACAACAGAAGGAGGAAGCTACTACATGATAGAGCAAAATCCCTAATAGGGAAGGCATCTCTGATCAGTACTAGCAAAAAATTACGATCCCTCATAAAATCCTCCAAGGCCAGCTTCGAGAGAAAAATTGCACAGGACACCAAAGACAATCATAAGGCTTTTTCAGTTATGTTAGAAACCTGGGATGCAACTCCCAGACTTGTTCTGAGTTGATTCTAAATGACAAAAAATACACTGAAGCCACAAACATCGCCAATATCCTGGCAGACAGGTTCAGTGCAAACTTCTCCACCCCCTCTCCCCCAAAAGAGCAAGTATCTATCCCGGCAGAGGGCTGCCTCCCAAACATCTCTGATGCTCAGGTGAAGGCTGCCCTCTCCAAAGCAAAAAACACTGCTTCCATGGGACCAGATGGTGTCCCAGGTTGCGTCCTACATGAACTCCAAGAGGAACTAATCCCTCAAATAAAACAGCTATACAATCTCAGCCTCACTACAGGATATGTGCCCACAGAATGGTATACAGCAACAGTGGTCCCACTCCACAAAGGTGGAGCCTCTACGGACCCTGGAAACTATTGCCCCATAAGCCTGACTAGCTTAGTCTGCAAGGCTATGGAGAGGATCATCATGGAGCTCATAAACAAAGACATTGGGGACCTACAGACACTAGATCCTACCCAGTTCGGCTTTGTCAAGGGCAGATCCTGCCTTTTGAACCTGGTTGACTTCTTTGAAACAGTCACCAAAGCCATAGATGAAGGGAAGGTAGTCCACACAGCCTATCTGGACCTTGCAAAGGCATTTGACACAATACCCCACTCGGGCATCATAGATAAGCTATCTAGCTTAAATATAAATCCCTATGTCACAAGATGGGTTGCAAACTGGCTCAAAGACAGAACCACAGAGTGAGAGTTGCTGGAGCCATGTCCGACTCGAAACCGGTCACAAGTGGAGTACCACAGGGTTCTGTCCTGGGACCACTCTTGTTCGGTATATACTTTTCCGAGGTACAGGCAAACGTGGGAGGACTATGGCTCACCAAGTTCGCAGACGACTGCAAACTGGGCGCCATAATCAACTCTCCAGCTGACACAAACATCCTTCAAAAAGGTCTCACAGAGACAGATAACTGGTGCCAGCGCCATGGTTTAAAGATAAATGCCAAAAAATGTATAGTCATACCCTTTGGCAAAAACAATGTGCCCACAAATTACCACATAGGCGGAAACCCATTAAGTACAGACAAAGTTATTAGGGACCTGGGGACCCAAGTTGATAGCAATCTCTCCTTTGAAAACCACATTGCCAAAGTGGTTAGAAAGACCTTCTACATAGCCCACCTCATCACGAAGGGTTTCACATCTAGATCAAGAGAGGTAATCGTGCCCCTTTATTCATCCCTCATCAGGCCCATCATAGAATACAATGCCCCTTTTGGGATGTATCTTACCCGACACCTGCAGCAATTAGAAAGACCCCAAAAGTATTTCACCAAGAGGATCAAGGGTCTCAAACAGATGCCATATGCTGCTCGGTTAAAAACACTCCAGCTCTACTCAGTTGCATACCGCCTACTTCGAGGCGATCTATGCCTGACATACAAAGCTATGTCAAATCCAGAATTAATGGACATGCTCCACCTTAGTAAATCTAAATCCCTTAGAGCCACATGCTCGAGGAACTTGAACCTCAGCACAGAAATAAATAGAACTTGCTGGAGGGACAGGTTCATAACCCAGAGGCTCCCTTCGCTCTGGAATAGAATTCCAGTTCATGTGAGGCAGAGCACCTCACTGAATCTCTTCAAGAAGAATCTCGATAGGTGGATGGGGGATCGTAGGTTTGTCCCAGGGATTACTCCCGTGTCACTATTAGACAGAGGCACAGTAAACTAAACCTTAAAAAGGGCACAGTATACTCAAATCAAGGGGTGGCGTAAGCCATACAGAATCGGGCTAGGCTTATAATTGCCCCAGGGCAGATAGCCTAGTATGAACCTATGAACCTATAAAAAATATTTCCCATATGTTTTACAATTTACTATGCAAATATTTGCAAAAAACCAAAAAGCTCACCACTGCATCTGTGTACTGCAGTAGAGTAGGGATTTATGCCTTGTACATGTTCTTGAATGCTACTCTCATCACATGCACAGATAGAGACGTGGTATGAGGTCCAAACAAGCACCTTATTCTTTGCACAGAGCCTTAGGCCAGCAACATTCTGGCAGAGAGAAATTAGATTTTTTTTCCATTCTTGTATTCCATGACAAATACCATGTCTTCAAGATAGAACAACAAGAGAAAGAGAAAAACAAAAAACGATGAAGGATAGCAGTCAGTGGTCAATGCAAATCTGATAAACGGAGTAAATACCCAAACTACTCACATGCTTTCCTGAAGGCTGCAAAAAATTTATTTTTGGATTATATTTTGCTATACTCACATGAAAGCTACCCCTTCCACAGTATACCATAAGAGATTTAAAGTTCTGAATGAAATCCAGCTAAAAGCAGTGCTGGTACTGATTTTAAGATATTTTGTGACAAATTGCTCTGATTATAAAAAATGCATTAAAATTTCTCTAAATAGTAAATGACTGTCATACAAGTTGTGTCTAATCTTAACCAACATTTTCACATTATGTCTAATTTGATATAATTATTTAAACTGTAGATGTTTTTGTATTATTTGTGAAGATTGCAAAATTATTGTTCTTAAAACTTTTGTGTAATACTTTTTAGCCTTTCTCCCAGGGTCTCCTCTGAAAATGGGCACCTACCCACTCAGACTTTCCTGGTAATCTAATGCCATTAAAAAATAAAACTGTGTATTTAGGTTATATTTCTAACCAGTTAACATAAGAATCAGTCAACTATCCAAAAACTCCTGTATAAAATAATAAAAGCAGTAGGCTAAACTCTCATATAACTAAAAAAAGCACATGCAATTTCTAACTATATTTATAGTACAAAAAAACACAGATTTAAACTGCACTACCTGCTTTGGTCATCTGCATCAGTGAGCTACACTGTCCAGTCAGACGTTCACCAGCCACCAATGCAGGTAAAGCAAAACCTTCCCTGGCATAAATACTCAAACTCTAAGGTCACACCAACTCACAAATAAATGTTTTGCATATTTTTTCCAGCAAAATCAAGCACTTCTTTAAGAAACTGTGAAACTAGAATTTTACCAGCCACTACTGGTCACTTCTGCTTTGAAAATTAGCAGTCAAACCTTCTGTCCTTATCTCATATTTTTAACACACTGGGTAAAAGAAGTACATTTCAACACGGAGGTTTTATTTATCTTTCAAAATTATTCTGCATTTCTGTTCATTAGAAATCATATATAAATGTAATTTTACTAATGTAATAAATCACCCTAGACTGCAGCATCTTAGTAAAGTACATATCTCAAGGCACTCAGCAGAACTGATTACCAGACAAGACATGAGATGTAGGATTGCTGTTATATCTTACAGCATATATATTTTAACCCTAATGGCTGTGTAATACATCTTACAGCAAGTACCTGAACTGCCGAAAAGGAACTTGAGTGAAGTCTGTTTTATCGAACAAAACTGCTGGAAAAACGAACTAATCATAAAACAAAAACTTTTTTTGGCAGGTGACCCTACATCCACCATACCTCTGCTAACTTATGTATACCAACTTAGAGATCACACAATACTAGGGAAATGGGAAAAATTCTCTTATCTGAAATCTCTCTAAAATACCCATCTGCCACAAACTCTGTTTGAACTGCATTTTGTTCAAGTTAACACATCATGAAATAAATTTGAACCAACAAGTATGTAAGCCTTACAATATACATATTCTAAACCTGATGGCCATGGAACTCCAGGTATAATTATGTATCCTCTGAAGCTGGGGACACTAACTGCGGTCTTATTTTATAGATACAATTATTTTAAATCATTTTCAGTTGTGCCTTCAGACATGCAATACAGCAAAGCAAAAAAAAAAAAAAAAAATTCAGCTCTGTACCAGTGTCATATAGAATTGAACAATTAGAAACGGAGAATATGAGAGAGGGGTCATAGTGACATTATCCAGAACACTAAACAGTTTTCATCAATGGACTCATGACAGTGAAAGAAAATGCAATTAAATGAAGATAATCAGAAGAAAATCATTTCTATATAAAATGATACTGCAGAGCCACGGCAGAATGAGACAAGTGACCTATATGAAGGGACAACATAAATGAAGCAGAGATGGCTTGCTGTGTGTTGCGTTGGGCACTGAATAATACAAAAGTGGATACAATTAACTAGGTATCACATGATCCAAAAGAAAAAGCTATCAGTTCAAATTCCTCTACCCTGTGTATTTATGATAGATTGGACTCAATAAACTATTAAAAAAAAAAGAGAACAGAACAGGGGACATGTTCCGGGTGAGAGTGGAAGAAACTTATAACTTCACATTACTGAAACTTCACACGAAGAATGTTTTTTTTTTTAAGTTCCAAACTGTTTTTTTCTCCCACAAAAATCAAATTCTGTAAGGTTTCCTTGGTATTATGAACCCTTACCTTCAGTGTATGCAAGATATAAACAGAGGTCAACAAAAGCATAAAGGAACAGCAATTATTTAACAGCCCTATGGCAAATTAAAGCGCTTTAGAAAGCAAGTAATTTAGACTAGTTCACAACCCTAGCCTTTGGTGTCCCCAAGAGCTGATGTTTGCGGAAACAAGAATACAATTTTCTGTGACTCGTGACAGCTGTCAGACAAACTATACGCTATACAATAAGTGCACATGCTTACAAGTTATATGTTCAATCTTAACCAGTCAGGAGTGGCTTAAAACATTTATTTTTGTTAACTAATAAAGTATTTTCAATGAAGACCTTGATAAAAAAAACTCTTAAAAAATACACATACACCATGTAACAGATAACATGCTCCCTTATCAGAAGTATGAGACTTAATTCTGGAAGCCAAAACTTTTTGAAAAACAAAATGCAATTCAACCATTTAAAATAAATTCTGAAATTCAAGGTTTAAACGCAAAGCAATTCTGCATGGTAACTTTGCCCCGGCAAAGGCGGCTGCACTTCTATACCACTCCTACTTATATTAACTTGGAAATGTCTACCTCTCAACCTCATAACATATGAAATCGGGACAAAGCCATAAATAATGGAGGGACAAAGGCGCAAAAATAGGGACATATTTTATATATTGCTTTTATAAATTTAGAAAGTGGCTAGAATAAGGGTTAGCATGCATTTTCTGAAGGAAATCAAGTCTAAAACCCAAATATATGTCATTATCTAATGACTTCAATACTCCAGGATTTGTCTGAAAACCACAGATTGTATGAGGAATAGACTGAATATTTAAGGTAAAAATCTGTACAACTGAAAGGTATGCATACCTCAGAGAACGAGGAATACTTTGAAAAATTACAGCCTTGAACTTAGTACTCTATATTTGGAATTGCAGCGTCCCTACTCTGAGGATGACATATATGGCCTTCAAAATTTCAAAGCACCTAGATAATGCCTAGCAGAAGTGCTACCAGGACATTTTACACAGAGGTTTGGACAAATAACTATGACCTCAAGGGTGAAGTCTGAGAGGTCATACTGATAAAATGCACAATGATAGATATTACTATTGACAGCGAATGATACTTAGTATTTTTACAGGTTTTAAATTTTACTTTAGTTTACTGATGAAAAGTATTTTTAATGACCTAATAGAATGGTAGGAAGACAGATGCTATTCCCCTGAATACTGTCAAGCACTAAATAAAAATCTTGACATTTATCATTTTAATCCAAAGCTTTTCAAAGTAGGAAATGACAAAACGAGTGGCACAATACACACTGATATTTTGTAAAGTGTGCATCAAATTAGTATGAAAAGTTTGCTACAATGATAAACTAGACATTCAAAGCACCTACTCCATTTTGCATTTCCCTTCGCTTCAAGTTAATAAAGCAAGTGGACAGGAACTGATGCATCCCTTAGACTAAAGAATTTGCAGTAATCCACAGAAGTGTGTCAGGAAGATAAATATTTTTTTCAGCCCTCCAAAAAGTAAAAGCTGTCAAAGAATTCATTCTGACATTTTAAGTGGCTTGTCTTTCCTGTCACTCTGGTTGCCTCCATCTGTGTGACAGCGACACATGTTACAGTACATTTTCTCTCTCTATTTTTTTTTATAGAGCACATGGGAGCAGGTAAACCCCTATGCACTACAAAGGATTATGATTTGCCTCAATCATAACCCATCTTGCTCTCAATATGGATGCCAATATTCACCTCTTAACCTCCACCCTCAAGATGAATTTTTTTGAAATCTATGGCTCAAACACACAAGCTGGTAATGATCAAAAAGACTTTCAGAATGTTTCATATAATGCGTGACAAAGGAATGTTAAGCATGTGCTTGAAAGTAAAAAGGCATAACATGCTTGTAATGTGATTTTTTTTTTGTGCGTCCCCTAACCGGGAAAAAGCCGAAAGAAGAAGAATATAGTGAATGACAAAAACTTGTGCATATAACAATGTTTAGAATAGAAACAGAAAACCCCCATGTTCAAAGTATATTCTATGGGGAAGAGATTTAGGGCACAGTCCATAAAAACATGATTCAAAGCTGCATTAACACTAGATTATGGTAGTCATTGCTCTTGCTAATTAACAATGAACATTATATCTATGATCACAGATCATCACACAGACTGAAGGCATCAATAGGATACAGCAATTAAAGAGAAATAAAGAGGTAACAAAAAGGTAAAGAACATCAGAGAAGTCTATCCAAAGTGGAGGCAGCATTAGAATATATCTTGAAAGGGAAATGCAGTAAACTCTCAGTTAACCAGAACTCAAGCAACCAGCAAAAAAATATTGAAGAAATACAGTGCAATTTTCGTGTGTTACACTGTTTTCCCCTCGCAGAAGTATACCTTACATTTTTAGAGTTTTAAAAAGGGAGATAGGAATAAATTCTCTTTCCCCCCAACCTGAAAACAAGTCAAACCAAACAAATAGTACAGGATACTCTATTAGTCAGACCTATTCTTAATAGTAACTCTCAAGCAACCAGAAACTACAGTTATCCGGCATCTACCAATCCCCATGGGTGCTGGTTAACTGAGAGTTTACTGTGTATGTAACAGTTCATGTAAAATGGAGGGAGGGATGAATTAAAAGTCTTGTTTACAGCAAGCAGTCTGCTAAGTAAGAATAGTATGAACTGGGGGGGGGGCAAAGGTTTGAGAAGAGGAATTACATAAGTTTGAGAAAGGATAAAGAACAAAAACAAAGGATAAGCAGTCAGCTTGACTAGCTTTAGTAGCTGAAGGAGAGAGAAAACTACCCAATATTATAAGTACACATTTCGATTATAGAAAATCTGAAGAAATTCTTCATAATTTTGTTAAATAAACTGGTAGTTTACTCTAGAGATCAAAGAACAGAAGAATCATCAATATGATTTCTAAAGCATGCCGTATGCATTACTGCTAGTGGACTTTGAGCTGTAAGTAGGAGTATGCTCACTGATAGGTGTATGTAGGAGTGTACTCACTCACAGGACAAGAGGTAGGTAGCCCGAAGTAAATATGGTATTTGAATGTTAGTGTGAGTTTGACAAGTTGACAATGATGAGTACAGCATGGATGTTTGCTATCAAACTTAATTATTCCACTGCAAGTCTTCTCTCCAACTGTTTGAAGCCTGCAGGCCTCTCTTATGAAGTGTGACAGAAAAAAGAAGTTATGTACTCACCATAACATTCTGCGGAGTTATACTTAATTTTTCTGCAACCTGTGGGTATACGGATCCGTATCGGATCCGAGCCGGCAACTTTTTTTCTAGCATCTGCTCCAAGCTCCGAGCTCTTCCCCTTACCCATAATGCACTACCATCCCCTATCTTCCTTCAGATTGAGTTTGCTGCAACTAAATACATAAGCAACTCAGCCCAATGAACCAAACCTGAAAAGATAGGGCAAGGTCCGGGGGATGGAGGGAGGGAATGTTGCAGAAAAATGAAGTATAACTACTCAGATGGAACGTTATGGTGAGTACATAACTTCTTTATCTGAAGTAGTTAACTTCATTTTATATGCAACCTGTGAGACAGAGTCCCAGCTACTCCAATCCTGGGAGGCCCTTATGGAAGGACATTCCTGAGCACCGCAGAGCCAAAGGATGCTCTACCCATAGAAATCAGATCTAATTTGTAACGGGAAATGAAGGTATGTGAACTGGCCCAGGTTGCTGCTGCACAAATGTCGTCCAAAGGAACCCTAGACCAAAAGGCAGAAGTCACCATGGACCTGGTAGAGTGACCCTTAACAATACCAGGAGGAGATAAACCTTTTGCTTTGTAGGCATGTGAAATGCAAAGAGTGATGCATCTAGCCAAAGAAACTTTAGAAATAGCTTTTCCCAGAAATGCTTTGGAAAAGGAAACAAACAACTGGTCAGTCTTGCGAAAAGAGTTTGTTCTATGAAAATAAAAATGAAGCGGTCGATAAACATCTAACTAATGAAGTTTGTATTCACCTTTATTTTGGAAGTTAGGGAAGAAAACGGCCAAATTAATGGACTGGTTTATGTTTGCTTCAGATGCCACTTTGGGTAAGAAGGAAGGATTAGTATGGAGAGAGACCCTATCCTTGTGGAAGACCAAATACGG
This sequence comes from Protopterus annectens, assembly GCF_019279795.1. NCBI lineage: Eukaryota > Metazoa > Chordata > Ceratodontiformes > Protopteridae > Protopterus > Protopterus annectens. Next base: position 182,724,477 of record NC_056749.1, read on the forward strand.
AGGCATGGCAGACAGAGCTTAAAGCTCAGAAACCCTCCTTGCAGATGTAATGGCAACTAGGAAAGCGGTCTTCCAGGATAAAAATTTCAAATCCACCGAAGCTGCAGGTTTGAACGGAGGAGCCACCAATGCCTGTAAGACAAAGGTAAGGTCCCTAGGAGGCACTGAATCCTTGGCTGGTAGACGTAACAGAAAAGTACCTTTAAGAAAAGCCTTACACAGCCTAGAAGAGGCTAAGGCAATGTTGTCTTCACCAACATGAAAATTAGAAATGGCTGCCAATTGTACTTTCACTGTGGAGGACCTAGTTCCTTGCTGAAAAATGACAGACAAGAAATCCAACACCACTGGAACAGGGGCTGTAAAGGGATCTAGTTTTCTCTCAGGCCCAAATGGAAAAGCGCTTCCATTTACTGCAATAAAGTTTCCTAGTGGAATCTTTAAGAGAAGCTACCAGAATGGATTTTACCAGGGATGAAAGACCGGGAGTCCTGGCAATCAACGGAACTGGAGCAACCAAGCTGTTAGCTTGAGGCTGCCCAGATCGGGCGGACGGACCCCCGATGGATGGGAGATGAGATCCAGGCAGGGATCCAGAACCCACGGGGGAGCTAAGAGATGAGACCAAAGGAATGGGAACCAAACTTGACAAAGCCAGAATGGGACAATGAGGATAACTTTGCACTGCAGTTGGCAAGCTTTCTGAAGAAACTTCAGAATGAGTGGCAATGGTGGATAAGCATACAGAAGCCCGGGGGGCCAAGCATGGACTAGAGCGTCTCTGGGGACATCCCCTGGTGAGGGAATCAGAGCAAAGAACTTGGTGCACTTTGCGTTGGATGGAGATGCGAAGAGATCACAGCAAGGCTGACCCCATGCACGGAAGATCTCCTCCGCTACTGACTGTTTCAGAGACCACTCGGACGGCATCAGAACAGCCCCACTCAATCTGTCCACTAAAATGTTGGAGCACCCCGAGATGTGCATTGCTAACAGAAACCGACCGGTGGAGATCACCCACTCCCACACTCTCATGGCCTCGTGACATAGGGGGTAGGATCTGGTTCCCCCCTGCTTGTTGACATACCAGAAATGTTGTCTGACTGAATTGCAATCAATTTGAGAGGAAGAACAGTGTGAAAGGCTTCCAATGCTAAAAGGACTGACCTCATCTCTAGAACATTTATGTGCAACTTGGTCTCTGACTAGGACCACGTGCCTTGGACTGTCCTTCCCAAACAGTGTCCCCCCACCTGAGTTGGGAGGCGTCCATGGTCACTGTGGCTTGGACTGGAGATGACGCAAAGGGGCGTCCTTCTGATATCTCCGTTGAACTTATCCACCAAAGCAGAGACGTCCTGCAGACGTGACTGATCCTGATCAGAAATTCCATAGGCAGGTCTAGCCAAGACCATTGAACAGCCAAAGTCCATTGAAGAACCCACATATGAAGGCGTGCACAAGGGAGAATCGATATGAAGGCAGCCATGGAGCCCAAAGCCCGGAGAACCTCCCTCGCCTTTGGAGACTTGGCGTTCACTATCTGAGCTATGTGGCACCTGAGGTGTAAGATCCTGTCTAGAGTTAAGAATACCTTCATCTGCAAAGTGTCTAGCCATGCCCCAATGAAGTCTAGAACTTGTACTGGTTGCAATTGGGATTTCTGAACACTGACTGTAATTCCCGGTAGATCTGCCAACCGAATGAAGTAATCGCAGGCCAGACACAGGTGATGCTTGTTGGGCGCAGCGAAGAGCCAGTTGTCCAAGTAAGGAAACACCTGAATACCCTGAAGCCTCAGGTGAGCTGCTACAACTGCCATTACCTTGGTGAACACCCTGGGGGCTGTGGTGAGACTGAAGGGTAGGGCTCTGAACTGAAAATGACTGGCTCCCAGCCGAAAGTGCAGAAACCTCCTGGAGCTTCTGTGTATTTTGATGTGGTAGTAAGCATCATGGAGGTCTACAGAGCACATCCAGTCACACTCTGGGCGATAAGGTAGAATGGACTGTAGGGTGACCATCCGGAATTTCTGTTTGGCTACAGACAGGTTCAATGTTGACAGGTCTAGAAAGGGCCTGAGGTCCCCCGTCTTTTCTGGCATCAAAAAGAACCTTCAGTAGATGCCTGATCCAGACTGATCGGGGGGACCTGTTCAATGGCTCGTTTGAGAAGCAACTTTGAAACCCCTAGAGCTGCGGCCTCCCTGTGAGTGGGTGGAACATCCTAGAGGTGTTTTGGAATATATGGAGGGGCAACAAATGGGATAATGTAACCTCTGGATATTATCTGCAACACCCAGCGATCTGTTGTAATGGACTGCCATGCCACTGGGTGTAAGGACAATCTTCCCCCGACTGCCTCCAGAGTAGGACAGTCAGGCAAGCCCTCAGGGCTGCTAACCGGGTCTATCAGAAAAGGGTTCCCTAGACCCAAAATTCTTGGGACCCCCTCTACCTCTGGGTTGGCGTTGATCCTGTCCCCCTCTGACTCTGGGGGAATAGTTGTCCTGAGAATCCCGGGAAAACTGAGATTTTTGGAACCACATCTTCTTCTGCCCTCTTTGATTACTAGAGAAGGACTGCTGAGGGTTAGAGAAGTAGATCCTGATGGAAGACAAAGTCTTCCCATCCTTTTTGCTCTGGACAAGTGTCACACATACTGTCTTCCCAAAAAGGGAAGAACCGTCATAGGGAGCATTGATAAACGACACCTTGAAAGGGTCCGCGAACTGACACAACCTGAACCAGGCATGACACCTCATGGCTATGCCTGTCCCAGCCACCCTAGCTGCTCCTTCCATGGCGTGGGAAAGGAGCCGTATAGACGTGTTTGAGACTGACTTCAGAGTAGACATTTTTGCAGAGAACAACTGTTTTGTCCTACGGCGATAAAGACTCTGGGGGCAACTCAGTGAATTCCAAAGCTAGGTCTCGCTGAAGCCTGATCACATGTGCCAAATAGTTCAGCGCATGGATTGAAAACGTCGCTGAGGAATAGACGTGCTTACCAAACCTATCCACTGACCTGGACTCCTTGTCTGGAGGGAGGACTGAGGACCTCTCCTGTGCTAGTTCCTTCTTGGTGGCCACTGCAACCAACATAGCATCAACTGGGGCTCCTTTTGACCAAGGTTACCTGTCGGAAGGGGGTGACAACATTTTGTCAGGGCGTTTGGGGATGGGCTCTAAAGTGTCAGGCTCCTTCCATGCCCACATGGTGATAAGGTTCACCAAGGAGTCCACTGGTGGGGACACCCAGGAAGCAGATGGGCCCATGCCAAAGGCTTTCAGAAACACTGACTCATCCCCAGAAGGTTTTAGGGCTGACCAACCTCCCCTCTGGCAGAGGATTTCCATGATTTCTCCGAAGGAGAAGTCTTCGGGAGATGACCTGAGAGAACCTTCTCCTTCATCTAAGTCAGTGTCCATAGTGAGGGACACAGGGAAGTCCAAGTGCCTCCTTTTGCACTTGTGCTTATGGTGACCCTCTTCAGTGGGACTCTCAGAAGAGGATTCGTGAGCCGCAGGGGGTTCCTCAGGGAAATTAACCTGGGGATCCTCTGGCATGGGCTGTCCCCAAGACAGGATGAAGAGAGTAGTCTCCAAATCCAGGGGGGCCTGGGTGGAATCCGAGGGGATGGGCTGGGGTCTCAATCCCTGGGAGAGAACCCTCTCCACCACTTTGAAGGCCGAGGGAGAGCGGACCTTCTTAGCACCCAGCAAGGAAGACGCCCTCCCCGAATCTGAAGCGGGACCACAGCCGAAGAAATGGTACCCTGAGGAAACGAGTCGGATCAGAAAAGGTCGGAGCTGAAGAATCCATTCCCTCGGGTCAGACTCCCTGTCCACGGCTCCTAGAGTCGCTCGGATCCAAACTCATCAAATCCAAGGAACTCAAGGTAACAGCCAGAGTCGAGGTTGGAGGAATCATCGGTGCCGAGCTATCAGCTCCGAAAATCCTCAGATCCAAGAGCCCCGAAGCACGGATCGGGGAAGGAGAGATGGGGTGGAAAAAGGGCATGGAGGTCCCCCCTCCAGAGGGAGAGGGGCCTAGCAAGACTCCCATCTGTATTTGGGTCTGAATGAATCTCTGCATCATCCTGTCCATGTCCAAGTCCGATAATCTCAGAGTCGACCTCGAACAGGCCACTGACTCGGAACTGGCTGGTCTGCACAATGATGGGGAGGAAGGCCTCGGGTCCGAATGTTCCAATGGCTCCAGTGAGAAATGAGGAGACCGGAGCCATGGAGAAACTGGCCTCATGGCTTTAGAAGGGGGACTAAGAAAGAACTCCCTGTCCGGGGATCTCTTGCGAGGCCTGTCCTTTCTCTTGTCCCTATCCTCTTTGCGCCTTTCGCTGTCTTTTTCCTTGTCAGCCATGCTGACTGTAGATTTGTCTTTATTAGGCCCAGCATCATAGGGAGTTTGAGTCCCTGTCTGGGTGGGAGGTTGAGCACTAGATACCAAGGCCGTGGCAGATTCCAGCATGGAAGCGGGGAGAAGGCCTTTGGCTACTAACTTGGCTTTCCAATCCCTGAGGGCCCTAGGATTGAACCTGGTGCAGATAGCACATTGAGTGGATAAATGTGCCAGTCCCAAGCAAATCACACACAGAGTGTGACCATGGGCTGGGGAGTGCTTATGGCCACACTCTGTACATTTCTTGAAAACAGATTTTGGCTGATCGGCCATGGTCCTGCACCCAAAAAGAAAACACTACCTACCAGAAAAACCACACACAAACACAGGTAGGGGAAGGGCAGACCTAACAACTACTCTACCAAGTTTAACAAAACTTTTTTTTTTTTTTTTTTTAAACCGACGAACAAGCGATACACTAAAAAAGGGGAGGAAGGGAAAAAAAATCACTCAGATACACACAAGATCAAGTATTAATAACACTTACTATCTCTGAGCTCAGAGCAAAGGAGACCATGATGCACACTACTGGCACAGCAAACAAGATCTGGGGGAAGATAGGAGGTGGTAGTGCATTATGGGTAAGGGGAGGAGCTAGGAGCTTGGAGCAGATGCTAGAAAACAAGTTGCCTGCTTGGATCCGATATGGATCCGTACACCCACAGGTTGCAGATAAAATGAAATTAACTACGTCAGATTAAGTGCATTCCTATAATAGAACAGAGTACACAGTCACCATAAATGGGTTTGACTTCTAGATTAGAGCAAAGGGTTAATGCTCTGACCTCTTAATGAGCTACTTTCTGTACAAAGTGTAAAGGGTGTGAATCTTTCTGCCACCTTTCTGTTTACTGTGTGATATTGTGCCAGCCACATTACCAGACAGTGCTTTGGGTCAACTGGGAATTGGGACTGGGCTCCCTAATGGTATTCTGGACTCTATGACTTTGTAGGTACGTATGACCCTAAGCAGCATTCCCTCTTTCTGGTTTATGTTTGCACCCACTATAATTAAAAGCATGTCATGCTTCAGTTGTCTGTCAAGCTGTAGCTGACAGCAAGGCCATTTTGATTGCTTAATAAAAGAAGAATATTTTTGTTCTTCACACTTAGGTTAAGTATAGAGTCACTGACAAGCCAATATTGGATTAAAGTTCTAGAGTATTTTGTACCCTCTCATGTTGGTATAGCACAGCAAAGTAATGATGAATCATAAGAATATTTTATAAACCTGCTGTCAATACAAAGTTTTACAATACTTGACATACATAGTGGAGAAACAGCTAATTCATCTCCATACATTGTTTCATTAGGCTTTAATTTAGTAATATATTGAAGGCTCTGCCTTCAGGCCTCCTCTGCTCAACCCCCTATCATCTTATGTGCTCTAAATTATTATACAGCTCAAAATATTAAATTTTATATGGAACAAAATTAGTTCCGTCATCTTTTGCTGAGTTTGCAAACCTGCTCCCCTTGCATCCACTGTGCAGGGAGGACTCCCTTACTAAATTATTACATTTCTAAGACACAAGAATGCTCAATTTTCCAGCAAAACCAAGTATTTCTCTATTTTTTTCTGAGGTTATTTAATCTCAGATTTCCAATAATTTAGAAAAAGGTGCAAATGGTTTGTCGCATACAAAAATGCACTAAACGTCTAACGGACTTGCAGTGCACCAAACCTCTTTGATTTTGGTAAGTAACTGCATCTAGACCAGTTGCAAAATTCAAAATGTAAGTAAAGCAGTTCTGAAATGGGATGTAGCAACATTTGTGAGTACTTCAGTTTATATATGAAAATTAGGGAATTACAAATCCTTTTTTAAAAAAACAGTAGTTTGGATTATTTATATAAATTTCAGTGATAAAGGAGTCAATCTTTTTTAAGTCTGGTTTTATGTTAAACAATTTGGATTTCAGGGAAATGTTTTGTAATATAGATTTGGTAAAATGCTTGCTTTTGAATTTTTTCTTGTTTGTGAAAAAGTCATTACTTGCAAAACCAGCTGGACTCTTAGGATGTCAACTATATTTCTCAACAAGGATTTCAGCAGGGGATTAGTTTAGTTGGATCTGGTGTCAGGCTTCAATCTGTACTACAAGTCAGCTTGTCATCCTCAAAGCTCACTACTGTGGAAGTTAAGAAGGTTCAAATGACAAATTTAATGAAATGTTATCCTAGCCTAACAATTAGGCTTAACTGTAACAAATGGCATCAGCTAGGCGCTAATAAAATAATCTGAGTGTACTAATACCATTTTTATATCTTTAATTATAGATGACACTCACTTTAGTTCATAGAATCTGTTTTTTTTTTCCCTTATCTTACAAAGGTCTAGATCACTGGCTTCCTAGAACACTCCAAGGATGCCGGGCTACTTCAATGCTGTCACCCTGAAGTTCTTGGCATACAAGTAGAACAGGCTACCCTATCATTTACTTGTGTATACAGTGGAAGATGCAGCCCTCCTACAGGGTTATTGTGCTTGGTAATGACGCCATGGAGAAGAAGAATTTTATTTTAATGGCACCAAAGAAGAATGGCATAGTTTGTCTCTGCAGGCAAGTCACCGTGTCACATTAATTTACATTTTTCTACAAGGCACTGCAGGAGGCACTTACTACTGTGAAAGAAAGATACACAACTCTTGGGATTTGTTACTCATTTCGTTTACCAGTGAAGACTCTACATTACTTAAGCAAAACGCAGCTCTCCACCAACTCTGAAAATTCAAGAAATTGTGTTACAAATCAAACTGATTTTTCAGATAAAACCTGTGCACAGTATTAGATGGATTTTAAATGCTTTGTTTTCACAGCAACCTGATTTTACTCCTGAAGGGAGTAGTTATTTTTTCCTAATCTCTTGTATTTATAAATTAGAATAGGATTTAACTTGATATTTTTATGCCTTTTAAGCAGGTCTCTGCAATGATATGCTTATATGAATGCGTGGGGGGGCATGTTAGTACTTATAGGCTTTCATACTATAATTTTCACATATTTTATCTCTTTGTTAATATTGCTGCATTTGTATCTGCTGCAGTGGTACCCAATTGTTGATATTTCTTTGCTGAAATAATTTGTAGCTCCCATAATGTGTAGTAACAGTGATGTAAAAGAACAAACAGACATTTGCTAGAACTCACCATTACACAGACAGTATACTAAGCACAGCTGTTAATAAGTGAAACTATATAATTAGATGTAAATAAAGATATTAATACACATACATAATACAATGTACGTTAAGAGCGATTATTGCTTAGTTAATATATGGGATTCAATGTACAATAAAAACAAGAATTCTTAAATAATCAAACAGAGGAAAGAGACATCATTGGCACAGGTTGCCCTCAACCAAGGTACTACTAAAAATAACTGCAGTAGTACAAAACAAATGTGGGGGGAAAGGTAACAATACCACTAGCAACCTATTCCTTAAAATATCAAGATATGCACAGCTTATGAGAATCTAAGGTAATAATGCTGTTTGTACCACTCCAAAACAAGAGGCAGTGAAAAGCTGGCTGAATTTAAACTATTACAAACTGCAAAGGAAAAAAGACTTGTGGGTTTGACTATGGTATCCAACTTCAAATCTACCAATTTAAAGGAGAAACTAAAAATTAGACATTAAGTTATTACATATATACACATTTATATATAGTGCACAAAGGTGTCTGAGCTATACTGATGCAGTGGAGTTGTGAAATACAGAGAAGGAAGATTGTAGCCTACAAAGAAATCTCCATTTCTGATTTGTCAGAGTAAATAAAGTAATTATTTTAAACCACACTCAATTATGACTGGTTAAGTTTAAATCATTTGGAAGAATTCTCCACAGAATAGTTCAAAGAATATATAAACTAGCTTTGGCAATTGTGATACCACCTCTCTCAATATTGGGATCTTCACATGTTAAAGATTTTGTTGTTGTTAGTAATAACATAATAGAGAAGAACTTAAGCCAGGACTGCATATACTGGAATGTGCTCTGTATTTTGGAGATTAGGGCGGGCAGAATCAACACTATAATGAACCAGTATGCAGAACCAGTATGCCACTGTCACTGTAAACCAGCATTACATTAAGGATTGCAGTAAGCAGTCAAGCACTGATACCTGTGGAACACCTAGCTTTAGCAGCAGGAGGTACAGATTGAGCCCTGTGCTCTACCTTCAAACTTGTTAGCTATCCATCTACAGGCACAGAAAAGCAGCTCATATAAGGCTAAAAATTCCAGGCCATAGAGATTGATGCCAGCACAAAATGCCTTACATATCACAAAATAACTGTTTTGGCAAGCATGCAACAGTTCAGAATCACGTGGAACAATAAATATGAGCCATGACCAAGTCTACACCCATGCTGTTTACTAGAAATAGAGGATTATGATTAGATCTCTGATCATAACCAGCTTACTGTGTGTTGGATGCCAAGAAAATAATCTCAAGAGTGAAGCTTGAGAGGTGAATGTTGACATCCATATGAAGTACATGCAATAAAAAGTTATGATGAACTCACCAATCAAATAATTCATGGTAGTGCATGGAGGTTTATCTGCTCCATGTACTAGTAGTTACAAAAAAGCAAAAAGTGTTTTACTGGCTTTGAAAGCCAGTAAAGCATTTAACAAGTGCTGATAAATGGACAACAGCACACCTTGCAGCATATTAATAAAAGCATTTTATGTTTTTAAAGCTTTAAAAGACTTTGCACTCTTTCTGTACCTGGTTAACTTATGTAGCACCACGCACTAAACAGACCTCTCCAATCATAACTAGTTTGGCAGTGATGACAGTATTTACCTGTTGAGCTTCGATCAGTCCACTATCGAAGTGAACTTCTTGATATCCATGCCTCAAACACAGAACAACTTATCAGAGATCTGATCATACACTTATATATTAAGCATGGCAAGTAATGTTAGCCTGAATTTGAAAGACATCTTAATGTAGTTTACTGATCTTTAGTATCATGATCAGACTTAAATTGTCATGTTTTCCTCACTAGCATTCCGAACTGGCAAAATTTAATAGGGCTGTTTTCGATGAATATCGGATATCAATCTGTGGCAGTTCATGTTGTTTAATGCCTATTCTTGGCTTTTTTTTTGTGACAGTACTGGTTATAATTCTGGTTGCTCTTCTTCATCAATCTTTGCCTATTTGTCTTACGTAAAAGTCTGCAGTTCTTCCTGTTGTGCTTTCCATCTACCCCAAGACAAACACCGATTCTTGGTTCAGCTGTTTTAACCTACTACCCAAACTTCTGGCCACAAACATTGTTATTTTTATGAATTATGTACTCCTTTGCTATCTTCAGTAGGTAAGTTCAGAGTTTTGCAGTTTTTATCATAACAAGTTTCCCCAAACATTTTGTTATTGACTTTCAGGAATCATTATAGCCATGATCAATAGCTATATTTTCGACTGTTTGCCATTAACAGCAGAGCTGCTGAAAGTCTGTGTCCGTGCAACAGAATACTCCTAGATTCCATAATCTTAGATGACAATCCATGTAGCTCATGGGATTTTACACTGTTTGGATAGGTCATTCCATTCATCCTTTAGACAGTCTGGGTAAGATGTTACCTACTGACATTTGATTACTGGGCAAGTCCATCTGGGTAGAGGGTCCATTTTCAGCAGACACCTGGGGAGAAAAGCTCCAAAAAGAATAATTTTATAATCTTCAGAAATAATACCAAAACTATTACAGTTTAAATAATTACACAGAATCAGACTATGTGACACTGGTTATGAATAGATGCAACTTATATGACAATAACTAAATATTTAGAGAAATTTTAGCCCGTTTAGAGAAATTAAAGGTATGAAAAGCACACTCCAACCACAAACTGATATAAAAAGCCAGATAGAAGCCAGTAAGATCCATAACTGATTTATTGATTGAGCTCTTTCATCTCACAATAGAAACTTCATCAGAATACCATTGTAACAAAAACCTCACCTTTTATACATTGTCTTAATCACATAAATTTACATCACTTCCTCTATACAAGAAGTGAACTCATACATAAATACAAACAGCTACTAAAAAATTACTACATGACATCATCCTATATAAAACACTTACATATAAAATTCTGCTTTGAGTTTTAAAATAGAAAGAATAGAAATTGCACTGTTAAGTGCAAGAACTTAAAGGTAAGTTAGTATAATACAAACAGGAATTGCAGTATGAAGTGGGTAGAAAAAAATGGAGTTATGGCATATTTAGCTAGTGAGTTGGGGGGGTTGATTGAAGGAACTGAGTGAAGAAGGGGAATAAGGAGGTGTCAAGTACAAATAGATACTTGTTCACATTTTGGGATATACTTTATCCTGGGGGTTGAGCAAAAACAGAGCCAGATTTTGTCTAGGCAGTATTTCAGAATGGTTTTAAAGAAATGGATATTTGAGTCCATGTAACATGGCATGCCCAGCAGATTTAATAGGTTTGTGGACAGAGAGGCATCTTTGGTCATTGGATCGTAATGACCTAGTGGAACACAGTTGTTTATAATGGCATTTAGTGCTGGACAAGCTGATGGATGCTAGATAATTTTATAGTTGTCCAAAAACAACCATACCACAAGTCAATGAAATGAAAAAACACTTCAGGAGCCACAATTTTGGATATCCACAATTTACTGATGTTTCCTAGTACCTTGGGCTTAAAATGCCTACCAGGAAATAATACACATCAAGGATATCAGTCATTTATACACATTTCAATTACATCATGATTGCTGTTAATTGCCAATCATTGAATTACTAATCATTGAAAACTCACCAAATAACCAAAATACTCAGAAAAACACAGCGACTAAAACCATTAACCCCTGCATTACTAAAACTACTTCTGAACACATTAAAGCAGTACTATACAAATAAATGTTTGAAAAATCTATTAAATTTTCTATTGAATCTTCTTTAAGTTGATTAAATAAATAAATAGATAGATAAACACAAACATTCCCCTATGCATTTTATATTCAAATTTATACATTCACCATTCCCAAATCCAAAAAACTTGCACATAACATAAAAAACTTTTTGTACACAATGCAAAACAATTAGACATTTAAATCTAGTTCTAAATCCAAGCCCTTTGGCCATAATGTTTGAAAATTAATTATATACTTCGTTTCCATCTTTAATAATATTCTCACCATATCAGTACCTTGCAAACTATGTGGTTTTGCCAATACACTAAAAATGAAACTGTCAGAAGAACCTTTATGAATCAGCCGAAAATGGTGAGCCACAGTACTTTTTAATCTACCATTCCTGATGTCACCCAGATGTTCCGGGTTTATGTAAGAACATTGAAAAATCAAACTATCGAACACTCACATGAGCGAATAATCAGAAACTCGAAATCACTATTGTGGGGGGCTGTGCCCCACCATGCTAAATATATATTTAGCACCTCCATTATATAAATAAAAGTCAGCAGTCCGTCTCTGAACTGTCTGCAACAGCTACAAAACTTTGAACCTAACACCACTCTTAAGTATTCAACTGCAGTACCACCTTTAACATTCCTATAAGATCACTATGTAATCCAATGTAACTGCCGTCTGTTTATTTTACTGTGGAGCTTTTCTCCCCGGGCCTCCGCTGAAAATGGACCCACGTCCAGTCGGACACTCCCGGTCAACAAATTTAAATAAATAAATAAATAAATATATTCCTACTCTGAGATTGCACTACAGTGAGGAAAGGGCAAATATTCCGATCTTCACTGTACTGCAATCACAAAAAATCAATACTGAATTCCCGAGCGCTCGACATTTTGCATTTTTGTTGTTCTAAAGTAGACCCGATGTTCCAATACTCTCTTTTTTACCATGCTTTGTTTGACCAATATACCACATACAAGGTTCACAATTACATCCTATAATGTATACAACACCACATGTATTGCAATTGAAATAGTCATATGACTTGTACCTTTTCCCATTTATCATGCTGCCCGAAAGATTCTTAGCTTTTTCACATACTTTGCACTTTCCACATGGGTAAGTGCCCACTTTTCCCCTCTGTTTTTTATTTGTGTGTGTTGAGATTTAAAATCTCCTTTATATTAAAAAATCTACTATGTTAAAAAAATTGTTCTTTCTGGTAATAAATCACCCACCTCACTGTCCTGTTTAATAATTGACTAAAATCTGTTCACTGCGTTCTTTAGAACCTCTGTGAAAGGGGAATATTTATTAACAAAAAAAGGTTATTTTTGGACATTCTGTTTTTATATCCTACTGAAGAATTTTCCCCACCACTATATATTTCATGATGAGATCCATAGAACTCAGCTACTACCTTCCTCTCAGCCTCTTTCAATGTCTTTAATGAATAACCTCTCTTACTCAGGTTTTCTGTATCCTTTGCAAACTCATCCTGAACCTGTGATTTGTTAGAAGTATTGTTACCAATATGCCTATATTCACTATATGGTAAAGAATTTAATAAATGGGTAGGGTGCATGCTGTCTGCATACAAAAAAAAATTGTTCACCGCTGTTTCTTTAGTATAGGGTCTGAATGAGACCCTATTTTCCTTATCCAGAAAATATTCTGCATCTAACAACTGCATTACCCTACAATCAATTCTATGTGTAAACTGAATTCCACATATATTCAAATGCAGGTCATCCATAAACTTCTCAAATTGACTAGTCTCTCCTTGGCAAATAAAAATCAAGTCATCAATGTACCGCTTAAAAACCACTGAGAATAAAACTTATAAATATGTAAGCTTTCAAAAAATCCCACGATGATTATAGCATACGAAGGAGCAAAGGCAGCTCCCATAGCTGTCCCTGCTCTTTGTAGGAAAAACTGCTTTTTCAAATTCAAAGAAGTTGAGTGTGAAAGCAAACTCCAAAAGTTATAATATATAACTAGATCTTGGTCCCTCCCCCATAATTCTTGCAGATATCTCAAGACCCCATTTGATATCAATATTCTTGTATAAGGATTTTACATACACACTAGCCCAATAAAAATTCTTCTGCCATTCCATTCCACCTGTGAGAATTCTTTACTATTTTTTTAATATGCGAGTTTAAACCTAGGCAAGAATTCCTTTAAATGGGCATCCAAAAATATCCCCACATTTTGTAGGTAAGCACCTACCCCTGATACAATTGGCCTGTCTGGTGGATTGACAAGATTTGTATAGACTTTTGGAATCACGAAAAATCTAGCTATTCCGGGACTGCTTATATATAACTTCTTGACATCCTAGGGAGTAAAAAAAAATAACTAACCTCTCATCCCTTTCAAGTAGTTCCAGCAATCATGATGTAATTTAAATGTGTATAAAGGACTGATATCCTTGATGTGTATTATTCCCTGGAAGGCGTTTTAAGCAGAGGGACTAGGAAACATCAGTAAATTGTGGATATCCAAATTCGTGGCTCCGGAAGTGGGTTTTTTTTCTAATTTTATAGTTGCGAAAAAACAGGACAGAACCACCACTACAATGCACATAAAATACCAGGATTTTTATTGTAGACAATAAATAAGCACTTTCATGTGCCGAACACTGCACGCTTCATCAGATTTCATTTTACTAATCAATAAAACGGTCTTTAAATATACTGACCAATTACACTTAATTAAGATCAATCAAGTAATGCATTTAAAATCAAGCAGGTAATCATGGTAACTGTTTCAATGCTATGAACTCAAGTCATTCATAGTAACACTATACCAAAAAACCTAGAATCATATAAGACAAGACATTTTCTCTATACAATATAATGTGTATAACAAAATATATAAATATATAAATAAATATATATATATATATAAAATATAAAAATATACATGCATACAAAGAAAAATGTATAGAATATATAAAATACCTGTATATACATAAATTATTTATAAAGTCATAATTAAGTCATAAATAATAAATTCATGAAAAAATGACATCTTATTATATATCCTAATACTTCCTAATATTTTCGTGCAATTAATACTGGCTTAATACTAATAAATTGATTTAAACCAGGTTCTACATGCGCTCATAGTTTAAAGACCCAACACAATTCAATAGAGTCTAAATAATTCTTGTTGTTCCCCCCTCTCTTATTTTTAGTTATCAACTGTAATACTCTAAACTCAAAGATATGGTCTTTAAAACTATTTATATGTTTCGCTAATGCATTCTGATGATTATTTCTCCTTATATCATATGTGTGATTATACATCCTATCTTTTAATTTCCTGGAGGTCATCCCCACATAAAACGCTGAACAGCGTACACAAGTGGCTAAATATATAAGATTTTCATCTTCGCAGCTAGCATAGAATTTAGGTTTAAACCTATAATTAATAGTGGGATGAATAAAATCTTGTTCCTTCGAGATGAACTTACACATATTGTATTTGTTACAAGGATAGGTACCTAACCTGTCATAATGCCTAATGATATTACTGTTAAATTCATTATGATGGTGTTCAATACACAAAATCCTTCTTAAATTCTTGCTATTTCTATAAGTAAAAGAAGGAATATTCCCTACTATAGTCTGAATCTTGGGGTCAGCAATAAGTACGTGCCAATTCTTTTTGATGATATATATAATATTTTTGTTATCATTGGTATATCTAGTAATGAAAGTGATTTTAGTAGTTCTACCTATATTTGATCTAACGCCTGTATAACTGGTGACTCCTCTGATATGATCATCTCTGTCTCCAGGGATATCCATAACAATTTCCTTGATTCTACTTAACATAGAGTCAGGATAATCCCTGTCTAACAGTAAGGTATACATGGCTTCAAGTTGTTGTTGCCTATTAAGGGCTTCTTTACAGATCCTATTAATTCTAAGATATTGTCCCTTTATTATATTCGAGAAAACAAACCTAGGATGCATGCTACTAAAGTGCAATAATGCATTTTTCCAGCAAGGTTTTCTATATAAAGTGGTAGAGATGTTACCTTGACCATCTTTCATTATGGTTATATCTAAAAAATTTAATTTGTTACAAGAAAATTCAAGAGAAAATCTTAGAAAATCAGTAGTAGATTCTAAGTAATTAATAAAAGCTTGTAATTCTTCTATGCTACCTTTCCAGAAAAATAGCACATCATCAACAAATCTTCTGTACAACAAAACATTCTTAAAAAATATACTATCAAACATAAATCTCCTTTCCCATTGATGTACCACAAGATTTGCATATGAATTTGCACATGGGGTCCCCATAGTGACCCCCCATTTTTGAGCATACAACATGTCTCTATATAGGAAGACATTGTTGGACAAAACTAATTCCAAGAGCGCACATATCAGAATGACGTGTTCATTGTTGAAATTTTCCAGTGTACATAAATATTCCCTTATGGCTTCTATGCCAAAATCATTGGGAATAGATGTAAACTGATTTTTTACATCAAGGGTCACCAGTATGTAAGACGAGAAACATTCTATATCATTAGGAAGATTATTTAAATCATTAATAAGCTGATAGCTATCTTTAAGAATCACAGGTATATTCCTAACCACTGGTCCCAATAAACTTTCCAAATAATTGGAAATTCTCTCAGTAACCCAGCCATCCCCTACCACTATGGGTCTCATGGGGGGGGGGGGGTAAAACACCTTTATGTATCTTCGGCAGACCTTTTATGTAAGGTACCAGTGGAAATTCAACCAAGAAATATTCATATAATTCTTGTGTAACTTGTCTGCACATTAACAAATCATAGAGATTATCATATACTCTCAACCAATTTAGTCAAATATTCTGAATCAACTTTTAGATATGTATTTATATCTTGTAACATATCCATCATGGATATATGATAATCATCTGTATTAAGTAATACCAAGCCTCCCCCCTTGTCGGCTGGTTTGATGGTTAATTCAGCATTATGAGAGAGATTATGCAAAGAAGCTGGTTGTTCCTTATTCAGATTAAAGTAACTACATTTGCGTTCATGTTTCTTAAAATAACTATACAGATCATTCTCACATAACTGTATAAAACACTCAACATTAGCTGGAAATGGAGGCGTAAAGGAACTTTTACATTTAAATCTGTTCATACTTTGTGTAGACCTAGTATTGTCATTATTAAACAACAATTTGAGTGCAAGTGTGCGTCCAAATAGATGCAAATCTGTCAACAGTTCACTTAAATCACTACCTTGTGACGGTATGAAAGATGGACCTTTGTTCAACAGCGAACAACAGTTTATAGTTGGTAAAAACTGTGTACAAGTTAATTAATTAGGTAGTTCTAACCAGTTTAAGTTTTTTAGTGCTATAAAGTGGTGGGTTCTGAAAGGGATATTTGCTGCATATTTCACACCTACTATAGCATTTTTGTACATGCAGATCAAATGTAAGATTATCTACCATCATCCCAAATGATATGCTATGAGAAGTGACTTCTACAACTGCATTAAGAGAATTACAAATTTTGGCATCATGAGTAATGTTTTGGAGAAGTGTCATGTTGTCTGATATGCATACAAGTATGGAGTCAACTGCATATTGTATTAAGGTGGCTTATTGTGTGTTTGTGCAAAGGGTGTGGTGAGAATGTTGGAGAGGAAAGGGACAAGGATTGAACCTTGTGGCATTCCAGTGGCAACTGGAAAAAATGGAGAGAGGGTGGAGTTCCATTTTACTGACTGATACCTATTACACAAGTAGCTTTTGTACCATACCTAGAGAAGAAATCTGAAGTAAAAGTTTGCTATGATAAACTGTGTTCTAAGGCTTTAGACAAGTCTAGAAATCAGGAGGAGACTATACAGGATGATGCTACATTTACTGTCATAGCTAGAGATAACAGCAGACTAAAGGTTAGAAGTGCAGTGTTATTACTATGGGAAGGGGTGGAAACCATTTTGTGGGGGGAATAGGAGTTCATCCTGCAGGAGATACCTTAGCAATTGTTTTTCAAATGCATTTTTTAAAGTATTTGGCAGCCTATAAGATTGCTATATCTCAAAGTTAAGATGTCTGTTGAATTTCTTCCTTTGTGTACAGGGATAATGTGCTATTTATTCCAAAGTAGGAACTTGGGATTCCTGGACTGACCCATTTATATGGACTGAGACAGGATAGACAAGGCTATTGACTGCTATTTTAAGGTATGCAGCTTGGAAGGGCATCAGCTGAAGTAAAATGGTTGAAGAGTAGTTTTATATAGGATGTGGGCACACGTTTGAAAGTGAAAATGGATGTGGTCATATGTGGCTGCTTGGCTCCATGCCTAAAGTTCAACTCGCACATTTATCCCCTAAAAATTCCTGACCATTAAATCATAAGGGTACTGTCAGATATGTCATCAGGCATCCCTTGTTTTAAGCATGCACACAGAGGCATTAATCATTACAAGCACAGTCGGTTTAATCAGTGTCCTGGGCCAGTACTATGAACCAGCGCCCTACCCCCTCAACTCTTCAAGTAAAGAGCAAAAACACTTCACTGTAATAAACCAATCTTCACCTCCACCCTCTCCATCTTCCTTTAAATTGTAAAAAAAACACACACACTGATATTCCTTGTACTAGTACACCAACCAGATGTCCAAATACACTACACATACACATCCAACCCAGGTCCCATTTCTGTATCCTGCCCCAAATATCCGTTCAACTTATTTTAATTAAAAAAAGGTCTTCTTTGCTACAGTTTATACCCTACATGCACAGAGCACTACGGTGCTGATGTTTTAGTTTAAATGAAATTTTTCTGAGCTGTAGCAAACTGCATGAAAATGGTTGCTACAGTTTATATTCCGCCAGCACAGAGTGCTATGGCACTCATGCTTCAATTTAAAAAAGTATTTTTTTAAACTGTAGCAAACAGTTATAGTTTATACGATGCTTACACAGAGCATTACAGCACTCACATTTCACTACAAATCCAATACCAACTTTGGGAGAGAGATCGGGATAGGCTGATGGCTGATCGTGTACCCCCAACACTTTGCACCTGGTGCACTTGCCCCACCACAGCTATGCTACTGTTATCATATTTGCATTCTTAGTTTGATTATTTCAGGGAACTTGAATAATAACCTACACATACAGCATACGTGACTTCTGTGAACTGGAAAAATCTGTTCCCACTAAGATCAACAGATGACCTGACACTGGATATGTTAGTACCTCTTCTACTGGACTCTTGATATAATATGAAGTGCAAATCAAGCAACTCTGGTGGAGTTATCACAGGCCAGTACATCATATCACTTGTCTTCTATGCATATTACTGTTCACCAGTGCTATTCATTTTCCTCATATGAATTATTTTGACAACTGTGAATGATAATCTTTGAGCATAACTGGTATATTCCTTGTGATTCTTGCTCAAGATAATTTCATGAGAAATATATGTAAATAACACTTTAGTTAGGCCAATCGTTGAGACTAATTCAGAGTATTGTTTTATGGTGGTGGGGGATGGGAGAATGAGATGATCCTTTATTATTTGAAATGAGCACATGGCTGGGAGAATTCCTCTCATGTAAACACCTAACATTTAATGTCAAAATTATCACATGAAACATTTTCTCTCTCATAGCTCAGCTGTAAAACAAAGCAGCTATAAAATTCAAACCTAACAATATTGTAAACAATAGTAACAATTGTTTCACCTCACCCCCACCTCTTGCACACCCCTAATCTCAAAACAGACTACATCTGAGGTTGTACAGACTTGGGGCAGGGGTGTTCCAAAACAAACTCCTGTTCCTCAGCCTCAAAATAACAAAGTACCTGCAAAAAGACAACTTCCTATTTACTAGTACATCAATATGATGCAAAGGCTAGCAGGCTAGCAAAGTACTTGCTTTGTAAGAAATACAAGTTCAGGATGGAACAGAAGATAGCATGGTCACCTCACAGCAAAAGGTCCTCCAGTTCAATTCTAGGCTGGGATGCCTTCTGTGTGCAGTCTGCCTGTCCTCCCTCTGTGTGGGTTTTCTCTGGGTGCTCCAGTTTCTTGCCACATTCCAAAGACATGCAATTGGTGAATTGTTCACTTCAAATTGCCACAGGTCTAATTGTGCATGTGTGTGGGGTATGGAAGACCAACTGTGGAAGGGCTGGACATCTAGGAGTGTGAACACTGGTCTAGATGCCTGCTACTATTGATGTGACGCCCCAATCCCATGTGTAAAATGCGGAAAGAAATCATGGATGCATGAATAACACAACTCACCTAGTTTCAAGTTTTGTTGTACACGTTTGTAGCACCTTTGCTGTTTTGAAAGTTCTAATACTGTGATACCAAAATGGAGAAAGACTACAGATACCACTGATCTATTGTACTGTATTGCCTCAGTAGCCAACAGTCACTTCACACAGTCGTGGCTTATGGAGTATAGGACATTACTTGAAATGTTCACAATCAGTTACTTATTTTTTCTTGAATAGCACAACCTTTGTCCCCTATGGATTGTTTAATAGCACTAGAATGCAAGATGCTCACTGATATAACTCTCAGCCTTTTAGCACAAGAATTCTGGACAAAGCCAAAAATCATGGACAGATTTTAAATTACCCCTGCATAAAAACGTGTTGCTAGAGTAATAGGTTTTGCATTAGCATGCATTTTTTTGACGGATACAAAGTCTGAATCTCAAATGTCTGTCATTATTCAGTACCTTCAGTCCTTAATTCACTTGAAAACCAAACTTCATGAGGAACAGACCAAGAATAAGAGGTGAAAATTCTGGACAATTGGCATATACATGCTCACTGGCAGTGTTACCCAGCATGTCAGTACATGCCAGTACCTGTGCTATTACTTCACAAAACACTCCAAGGAACAAAAAACTACCAAATAACTTACAAGAAACGGCACAATGCTGCAAAACCAAAGAACTTTATTCATTTAATTTACTGTTTTATTGCCTGCAGCAAATACAACTATTAAAGTCTGAATTTCCAGTTCTTTCGAAGAAAGTTACACAAGACCAGAAATCTGCACTGCTGAATGACCATATTCATTCTTTAAAGGCAAAGTGCAAGTCCAGTCAGACCTCTGACCACATGACACAGCCAGCTTCTATTTACACACAGGAAGTAACCAGTAGTGTGGTCAACAGCTGAGACAGATGGGGATGGATACAGGCAACAGAGAGGAAGCTGGCTTTGTTGATTCTAGCATAGAAGACAATCTCTCTGTGAAAACAGAAGATTATTTGTATGTAAGAAGTAGACAGTGCTAGTTTAAAAACAATGCCACCTACTCTTTTAAGCTTTCCATCAGAACAGAGCATGCCATATCCTGGTGGAGTAATTTCTGAGACCAGAATGCCAGTTTTCAGACACTATCATTATGTCAGGGAAGTGACGTCTAACCTTTTTCTCGACACCTCTTGCATTAATACATACCAGCTGCCAGAGTTATTGCCCAGACACACCTGCTATCAACCCTTCTTTATGCCTCACCCATCTTCATAAACCTAAGCAAATCAAGCCTCAATAAACTTACTAGTTGCTACAATAATATAGCCAGATTTGCAACAAGTTCAGCTTATAGAACCCGTCACTACCTATACCTTCAATCCCTAGCCTGGCTAGAACTACTCTATCAACTTCTTTATAACCAACTTGTAGTCGTTCACAAAATTCTCTTCCAACCAAACAGTACACCCATACTGAAAAATATTATCACTCCCTACAATAACCTAAAAGCCCTCCGCTCTTCCAACAGAATGCTAGTACAAAATGCTAAAGCTCACAACTCAGCTGGTGAATCACTTATTTTCCAACTCTGCTGGTAAAAACTGGAACTTATGTCCTGCTGAACTTACTACTCTGTCCTCCTTACCCCAATTCAAAATATCCCTAAAGAAATACCTAAAAACACACTGGATTTGTCCATGTACAAACCCTGCCTAACCCCACTCAAACAAAAACTATATATGAGAACCTAGTTACAAGTATAAAACTCTGATCCTTATAATGGTCAGAATTAGTTTGTCTCTCACCTGCTGGTAAGATGTTAAATAAGGTTGATAGCATGTATGCTAGCCACCTTAAGGATATGTGTTTCCCCTTTTCAGATATAATCTCTTAACTATCGCCTCCTCAACCACCTTAAGGCTAAATGTTTCCCCTTCTCAGATGTAGTCTCCAACTATTTCCTACTTAAATATTCACTTCCATCCATTTCCTGTCTGTACTTCAGAAAAACATGTAATTGTGTGTATATAGCATTAAACAAATATCTATGTTGTTAAAATACAAAATAAGAATTTCACTGTAATTACACTTGTTTATGCATATTTGGAGCTTTTCTGCCCAGTCTTCCGCTGAAAATGGTCATGTATCCAGTCGGACTTTCCCAGTTAACAAATGTAAAAAAATAAATAAATAAATAAAAATAACAGTTATAAATCTCCAAAGATTTCCAGACACGTAGTAGAACCAAACTTAATACTGTTGATTCAATAGCCTGGGATGGTATGTTGCCTTCAGAACTTAAGACAGCGATGAAAATTATGTAAAATGTTTTATTTATTTATTTATTAAATTTTACATTTGTTTACCAGGATAGACTGGATACATGTCCATTTTCAGTGAAGGCCTGGGGAGAAGCTCCAAAAAGACATTCAACCAACTTTTACATTTTTACAGTATAAAACACAAAATAAAACACAAATAAAAGGATTTTGACACAGATGTAAACAAACACAAAAACAGATGCACAAACAAATTATTACATTTTTACTCAGATGGAAAAATTCTAGACAGTGTTTTTAAGAATGACAGGGTATTGAATGCCTAGTAGACTAACCTGGTAGCAGATCCAAGGAGATCATAGGATTTATAAGTTAAGAAACAGTGTAGGCCGAATTCCTCCATGTGCACACGAGTGATGGTTAGAGTTAGTCCGGATTAGGACAAGGACATAGCCATCTGTTTTAAAAGTATTGAATCAGACTTTTCTGAACTGAAGTAGAGAGAGTTCAGATGTAAGTTTAGCTAGAAGACAATTCCAAGTTTTGCCAACAGAGTTAGCAAACAGACATTTACCGTCTGTGTTGTTGGATTTGAGAGTTTGAACTAGTAGTCTTTCAGATGAACGAAGTGCGCTAAGGTTACTGTACGGGGTGATGAGGTTTTTAAGTACGGGTGTATTATCTGGTTGGTACAGGATCATGTTAGTTGGCTAACTTGAAGTAGGTTAGGCAGTTCAAGCCATCCTAGTAGAGTTAGGTTATGACAGTGAGTTCTTTAGTCTGCATCGGTAGCAAATCTAGCAATGTGATTGTAGCTGCTAGAAAGTTTATTAACATTGGTTTTGCTGAATAGAGGAGGGTGGAGAGTAGATGTGTACGAGCAATTACAGTTCTGACTAATGGTATAGTGAGCCAAGTTTTTTATTAACTGTTTTAATAGTTTTATTGATATGCTGATCAAACTTAAGGTTATTATGTATTATAACTCCTAACAGTTTGATTGAGGAATCTGGGGGAATAATGGTGCCATTGTTGGATTTTAATGTAAAGGTTATGGGGGCAGACCTGTGAGTGGGGGAGAAAAGCAGCAGTTTGGTTTTATTAGGATTTAGCATGCTACAACTGTTAAGGAGCCAATTTTCAACTGTGTCAAAAGTATTTTGGGATAGAATCTGAACTCTGTAGGTGAAGTGTCGGAGCATACTAAAGTGGAGTCATCCGCATATTGAATGCATGTTGCATTTAGGATGACCTTATACAAATCATTGATGAAAATGGAAAATAATAGTGGACCTGGTATGGAGCCTTGGAGTACTCCGAGGGTGATGGGTAAAAGGGTGGATAGTTTGCTCTGCCATAGGACAGCCTGTTGTCTACCACTGAGATATGATTTAAACCATTGGATGGCCTGGTCCTCTAGTGAGATGGACTTCAAAGTGTTCATGAGTATTTGGTGGTTTACCGTTATCAAAGGCTTTTGAAATATCGAGAAAGATAGCAGAGAAAAGTTTATTATTGTTTCTGTGTTGGTTAATGATGTTAGAGAAGGAGAGGAGGGCTGAGGTTGTACTATGGAATGGTCTAAAGCCATGTTGGGTGTTGGCTAGAAGATTATTATGGATAAGATAGTTCAGGAGTTGATTGTGGATGCATTTTTCCATAATTTTAGCCAAGGATGACAGAATAGCTTCAGTAGAGCTGCCCCCTTTATGGAGTGGGATGACATGGGATATCTTCCAGACGGAGGGAATGGATGCTTCAGTTATAGTTCTATTGATCAGGACAGTAATGGGGTATGCTATGGCACCTGCAGCTTTTTGTAGATATTTGGCAGGGAGGAGATCACCCAACAGGGTGGTAAGCTTTAGTTTTTTAAATAATTTTCGGACCAAAGATGTGCAAACTGGCTTGAAGTTAAAGGGGAGTTGGGAGCAGGGTGTAGTGGCCAGAGAATATGGGCATCCATGGGATCATTGCTTAGCTAGGTTCTAGATGGTTGTTGTAAAGAAGCTGCTAAAGGTATTGGCAATTTCTGCTGGGGTTTTTTGGTTAGACTCCAAAGGGGTAGGATTGGAGGACTGTCCTGGACTAAGGAGCTTGTTTATACCTACCCAAAACTTTTGTGGCTTGTTTTGGTGTTTTTCTTGTAGATGACAATAGTTTTCTTGTCTAATGTGGTGGATTTTTTTTGTTTAATTTCTTAGCTGTATCTAAGTTGATCTATGGGTTTTTTTGTGGTCCTCGAAGTGGCCCAAGCCCTATTTCTAAGTAGTGTTTTATGTCTGGTTTCTTTTGAGAGCCAAGGAGCAACTTTTGTTTTGGTTCTAATAGTCTGTGCTGGTGCATGGGTATCAAGGATGGATAGGAATTTGGTATTAAAGTAATGTACTGCTTCTTCAAGTGGTAATTGTTTCAGAACTGACCAACTGCAAGATTTGAGTTAATTTTGAAAATTTGTGCAGTTGAAATTCTCATTGTTCCTTATTGTTTTAAAAATGGACTGGTTATGGATATCAGCTTTTTGCCTGATTAAATAGGTGAGGAGGTGATCACATACGCCATCAGGCAGGGTTCCACTCTTGTATTTGAGAGGATGGGTGTGAACAAGAATCCAATCCAGAATACTTGCTTTATTGTTGGGTTTACTGATCCTAGTGGGGGAGGATATGACCTGTGAAAATCCATAAAGGTTTATGTGGTGAGGGGGGGGGGTTCTGAGGAACACATGTTCCAGTCTATGTTGAAGTCCCCAATTACAATGTTTTCTTGGGGGTAATTGCTGGATAGACAATGTAGGATATCTTCAAGGGTATTTGTGTTATTGCCTGGGGCAATATATACACAGACAAGATTTACACGTTTGTTCTTATTAATGTGGAGCTTAGCGATAAGAATTTCAGCATTGCCAAACAGAGATGTTTGCAGGGCATTATTGGACACTTCAAGCATGGATTTGTACAGAACAGCTACCCCACCTCCCTTTCTATTGGTTTGATCAAGGCTTAGGATGTTATAGACTGGTGGTAAAACTTCTTTATCTGAAGTAGAAGGTTTTAGGCAGGTTTCAGTAAGACATAGTATGTCTGGGGAAAGATCATCTAAGAGGGCATGTAGGTGGTGAATCTTATTGTTTACACTTCTGATGTTTAGGTAACCGATCAAGAGTGAGTTTGGGGGGGGGGGGGTTTGTCTAAGATTTGTGTAGTAGTGGGACAGTTAGTAAAGGAACTAGAGCCAGTAGATGAGGCTGGGCCAGGATTTGGGTGGATTTCTCCATCCATTGTCAAGTTGCATTGTAATCTGATTGTGAGCTTCCAGATTTTAATTAATAGACATTGGTATCTTTTAGTTTTAGGGTTGGCATATCTTGTTCTAATGGGATGGTGATACCTAGTAAGTAAGGAGTTAGATGGGACGGGATGTATTAAGCGTTCAAGCTTGTGTGGTTCTATAAAAATGGAGGTTTGGCCTTTTGGGTAGTGGAAACCTGGGTATGCATTATATTCATAGGCAATAAGAAGTTATGGGACAAGCAGAAAGTACAGTGGTAGTATTTTAAGTGGTTTCATTGCAAGTAACATTGGGATTATTGAGGTCTTAAGTGGTACACTCTTATAACTCTGCACAGAGATGGTCTGCAAGTAGATACATGTTAGATGACTTATTCAGGCTTAACCCAGAGTGTTTCAGAGTTCAGAGTGATACAGCTGATATACTAATGTTAGATGTGAAAGCAGAATGTTAATTCAAAAATGATGACCAGATAGAGTTGTTAAACAGAGCTACCACTGCTGAACAAGGCATGCTGGGAAAGGTGGTATGTGATCTTCTGGGATGTAGAGTTGAATAACTTGGCTGAGAGTGATCTTCTGGGTGCAATACGACATGGAATGTCACAGGGTTAATACAACATGGAATGTCACAGGGTTAATACAACATGGAATGTCTTTAATGTCTTGCTCATCTGAAAGCAGTGCAGCAGTTGGTACCATGGTGTAAGAGTTCTTTGTAAATATAAACGCTCATTCCCAGTTTTGTCAACACCACAACAGCCCAGCAGAGTTACTGTGCATTTTCAAGTAAGGTTGCCTTGAAATGAAACTGAAGGCTCAGGTGTTGTCACACATTCTTAAACACAAGAGGATGTTAAAGTAATGTCAGCATACATCACTACCCTACTGGCCTCAGAGACCGCTTTATGCAAGGAACACAGACTACATTTTTTCTACTGTTTTTTTACCACCTAAACCTTCTAACTTATGGCCTCCATACCTAGGAACCACCTAATCTGTCACCTGTCCAAGTACTATACACTGTGTAACCTTACCTGTCAGCAACAGGACCATAAGACTGAGGCGCCAATATCCATGACATTACTGAAACGGTGAGAGTTGTTACACATAACTACTTCACATGTAGTCTTCATGCTATACTGGTAAAGCAGCTACAGCACACACAGAAGAAATGCATTGTGCTAGCCTGCCATACCAGACAGAGTTCCCTCCACACTGCTATTTGGTCCAACTTGCTGTAGCCCTAACCCTGACTCTTCCCTACAATGAGAGAGCTGGCAATTGGTCACACAGTTTGTTACCTAAAAACTTGAATTTGTTAAAGTGAAGTGGGGTGTCTGTTTAAATTTCATGTGCCCCATTTCCTAATGAACTATATAAAATATAACTCTCAGTAGTCCTTACTGTACACCCAAACCCAGTCCCTTTCACAGAAGGGAAGGGCTGGCTCTGTCTCGCACAGTTTGTCAACTAAAAACATAGAAATGTCATATATACACCTCCCTCACTTTGTGTGCACCCATATCCTACTGAAATTTATAAAATATGACCATCAGGCAGATGTGGAGTTTTCAAGCTTTGATACATACTATTTTATTACTAACAGACTAACACCACACAGGTTCTAACCATTCTTTTACAATTAACATTTAACTGTTAGCACAATGAGCAAGTGTGTGTATTATTTGGCAAGTGACTGTGTTCCCCATCATATATCTCAGCAGCACTATGAACTCCTTCTACACAGGCATCTCACAACAGTCTATGCAACATCCCTTAACTTGTTCAAAACTAAACACTACACGGAGTCCACAAGTCTCATGAAAAGTTACCCTACCACACGTAAGCAAGCCATTTTTGAGCAACATACATGCCCAGAACAATATTTACAGAAAGGTGCTTCCAAAATCAACTGCTGCATAAATAATATGGACAGAACAATACGTTGCACACATTGTTTTGCAAATTTTTTTCTGGGACACTGCACAAAATACACACACACACACAAAAACTGTAGTGCATACCAATATCCAAGCTGTTCATGGACTAGGGTTGCCACCTGTCCTTTTTATGCAAGGCAGCCCATATTTGAACAGTTATTGCCGGGGTGGGGGTAGTGTACATGAAGAATAGATGTCCTGATGTTTTTTGGAAAAAAATATTTCCTACGTTTTTACTAATAGCTGCATAAAAGACTTGGCTTGCATTTGAATCACCTTTATATTATATCAGACAAAAGAAACAAGTTAAGTTCCACGAAGATAAGCTTTTCTTCTGGCATAAAAAGAAAATGTTCATCCCTTTACATTGCATGTGAGTATGCTTTGTCTTGCAAAATCCTGCACTGCACAGAAAAATCCCATTTTTGCAGACTTGAAGAGTTAGCAAGCCAATCAGAGTGCAGAAACTAGTGGAACGGTCAGCACAAAGTCGAACACTAGAGCTGTAACTGTAGTCTTTCATGGCACTGTCCATTTCTTTCTTACAACCCTTTTCTTTCGATCAATAATTTTCTTTCCCTTCTTCCTTTTTGTCTCCCTGAACTAAATCTAAACTAACTCAGTTCCCATACAGTTTCATACTTAGCAAAAACTCAGACATTTCTAATACAGTTTAAGTGCTGAAAGTCTAAGGTAGTACAATTCCCACCAAGAAAATGAGAGCAGAGATGTGATTGCTGGATGTAGCATTCAACATTATGGTTTCCGACTGCCGCAATCAAAACAGCTTTGTGCCATTGCATTACAGCTTTCTTGTGTGTTTCTACAGCTTGTGTCACTGTACTCTCTAAAGTACTGCCTTCTAATCGCCCACCTAACAGTGAAAAATGAAAGAAAAATAAATGCATACAGAAACTATGCAGCAAACAACTTCTTTTAGCAGTTAGCTACATTTGTACGTGGTTATTTTAGCTCTTAAAAAAGCAATTATAGTACTGCCACAGCATGCATGCCTGCGCTCACACGCACGCACGCGCGCACACACACACACGCGCACACACACACACACACACACACACACACACGCACACACACACACACACGCGCGCGCACACACACACACACGCACACACACGCGCACACACACACACACACACACACACACACACAACTCCTTATCCCTGTGGAGTGCCAGCACAGCAGTCCAATAAGTCACCATGGGTGTAGCCAAAAATGTATTTTGTAAGCCATAGAGTACAAATTTAAACATTGCTGCATTTGCCTACAGCAAGATCACCAAATATTCAGTCTCCAAAAACAAAGGATATTTAAAGAATAAACGGGAGACAGTTTGGAAAACAGGCAAGTCCAGTGGAATGGATGTTTACTACATTATTAGCCATCCAATTAAGATTTTCTGCTGAAATAATTTTAGTATTGCTTTCCATAGGTTTAGTCTGTATTTAAAATATGCATAACAGAAAACAAAACAGTTAAGCTGGGAGAGGGAAACATCAAAAAGAGTCTTGTGTATAAAATTAGAAATTTCTGGCTACTACCCTGGAAATGATCTTGCCATCTAATTTCATACATAGATTAGTAAGTGTGTTGTCCAGGAGACTGATAAGGAGCTATTTCCATTTAGAAACAGATGTACTGTTAAATTTCTCCAACTCTTTTGTGTTTTTATTACCATGATGTGAATGGACCCAATTCCTAAGTAAAAGTACAATTAAAGTTCATGAAATTAGTATTGTTTCAGTCTGACGTCAGCCAGAAGTGCTCTTCGCAGCACTTGCAATGTGCCCAGTAATGACTCCTCCTGCAATTTGTATGGGGTTACATATATCTAAGTACGACTGCAGACTCTTTTTTTATAAGACCCATTGCTCCTACTACTATTGGAACCGTCTGGGTATCTTTCTTCCACGTTGCTCTCATTTCTGCTTGTAAAGCCTGACATTTTGTAACTTTGTCTCTCTCTCTCTGTAGGCAAGACACTGTAGTCATTGGGTGCAGCAATTTCAATGATCAATGCTACTTTTGTCATCTTTTCATGGAGTACTATATCTGGTTTTCTTGCATTTATCTTTTGAACTGTTGATAATGGGTGATCCCACGTGATGTATCCTTCATTATTTTCTATGATGATGTGGGGTACAAGTTTCCAGTGTTTTTCGGCTGCTTCAGTACCATAATGTTTACACAATCCCCAGTGCAACAGTCTTGCCATGTTATTATGCCTTTCAGTATACAGTCCTTCTGCCATTAGTATGTCACAACCAGCAATGAGGTGTGTGACTGTTTCCAATTTGGTTTTACAAAACCTAAATTTGTCTGTTTCTCTCACATGTTCAATGGACTTTGTAAACCAAGGTGTGCATAGCCCACTATCTTGGGCCACCAATATTAACCTTTCATCATTCAGTTTTCTATACTTGGAACTATATTTATGCATTTTCCACATTTCTTGCCTTCTCATCTGATCCTTCACCTTATATTCTTTATTGGCACATTCAGTTGCCATCTGATTTTTATCTACTTTTGGTTTGATTTCCATTCCTGCTTGCCGTCGATATGCTCCTGCTAGATTAAGTAGGGAGTCATCCTAGATTTATTGTCCTCATGTTTCAAAACTCTCTCTACATTTGGGTCCTGTGAGGTTAGCAGATACATGTACAGTCCCCAGATTGCAGATCTATACATGTAATCAATTTCAAGGAGGCCCATACCTCCTTTAGAACAGGGAATATGTAATATTGGGATGTACTGATTTTTATAAATCATTTGGTGAGCATGAAGCATGTACTCTCTCTGTAAGACTTTCTAGATTGCTTCATAGGGTAATTAGGCTTGTGATTCAAGAGACTATTAAAGCATATAGCCCAATACAGTAAACTGTCTCAGAGCACTGACTGGTTAAGTGACTTAGAGTAACACAGTAGGTAAATGAAGACTAAGGGAATAAACTCTGAACTACAGGAAGCAGGTCATTAACTATTCCTATTCATAACCCTTTGTGCTACCTGATTAAACGCTTAACAAAGTAACAAAAGGATACAAAATCAGCAACATTAAAACTGGACTAAAACAAACACCATTTTGGTAGTGGGAACTGAACCAAATAAGGTCTACTCCTACAGCAGCTCCCAAAGTTTGATTTACATAGGTAGCCCTGGTTAGCATATTCATGTTGGAAAAACAAAGTCAGGATTCCACACAGAAAACTAATTCAGGAATACAGTGTTAATAGGTATTGGTTACAACAGACAGAAACTGAATGGCATATCAGTAACAGTTGTACCTAAATAAAGAAAAAATAACAGAGAAAAAAATAAGGAAACAGTTATGCAAGCCTAAAGAAATTAAGATACATTAAAATTTACCTATGGTGCTTTGTGAAGAGCCTGTTAAAAAGTGTATTCCTCCCATTCAAATTATAAAAAAAACTAAAATTAAATAAATAAAACAATTAAGAGAGCTACAAATTTCTCATGTCAGCAGCTTCATTACACAACAGCTATCAGACTAGTTATGCAATAAAAATATTTGCCAGAATATTCTCTACTTACATTCTCAAGCAGGGAGCTTTACCAGTCAACACTAATCAAAGACTTCTTGCCTTAGGACATGCATTTTGACAATGTTTCTTGTATATGTCCTCGATCATATTTAAAATTTCCTTGTGCTGGAAAGTACAGTCGTCTGTTTCCTACAATCAGGGGGGAGACAAAGAACAAAAAGTGCATTAGGCAAAGGATAGCAGCGAAGGACTTAGCAGACAATTGACTCATCATCCTGCCTATATGGTCCCTGCTAACTATTCTATTTTAATTAAATCACTCTGCTTGTCTGTAAGTCCCATCAGTTAAGCCCCGACACCCAAATTACCCAAGACCAGCCTTTCCATTAAATGCTGACACTTTGGGAACATACAGTGCACAACCTCATGGAAAGGAATCCAGATTATTTATTTTAATCCATGGTGGTGCAGTGGCAGCCTTGTTGCCTCACAGCAAGAGGTTCTCCCGTTCGATTCTCGGCTGGAGTGCAGGGAGTGCCTTCTGTGTGGAGTCTGCATGTTCACCCCGCGGTTGGGTGGGAATTCGAAAGACATGCGTAAATGGCTGTGCCTTCTTTGAAGGTTGAACATCGAGCTGGCATTTGGCATTCATGAAAATCTACTGCCAATCATTAGCGGACCGGAGTTCCGCTGTGGCGACCCCTAACTGGGAAAAGCCGAAAGACAACAACAACATTTACAGTTGTTAACCAGGGTAGAAAACTGAAATGCAGCCTTTACAGATGAACAAGATGCCCTAGACCATCTCACTGATGGCTTATGATTTAATCAAACCTCTTTCTCACTTCCTAGGGTGTTAGCTCTTGCAATATCCCACAATATCAATGATTGCCTGAAGTCTAATGACACTGAAGTAGGAAGCAGCTTTACTGTAAGACAGCTGAATTCATTGAAGCCTGTAGCACCTTTTTGTATACTTCCAGTTAACACTCATAGCATCTTATGGTGTCCAGACCTTTCTTGGGTCAGACTGTGTGACTTACTATTTTATAATAGTTAGGATTAGAAGGGCAAGGAGCCATTAATAAAATTACAATATGACTGTTAATCTAGGATGTCCCACAGTAGACAAACACTGATTGCATTATACGTTTTAAGATGATTTTCCAGAAAATGCTCTGGAATGCAATGATGTGTGTAGGCTGTAACCGGTGCAACACTCCACATCAGATAGGATAACTGCAGTGCATGGATTACATCTGTGCAAACTATGCTATCACTCGTAACATGGTTTAATTGTGGAAACAGCACTATAACTGTGTTTCAGTGAAAACTGGCACTTGTATATATGTGCAAAAACACTTGGATTCTTAGCAAAGCAGTTTTTGAGAAAAGCACTGAAGCTGCAATGCCATTCCATACCGCCTCTTTCCATTACAATGCACATGGAAAGGTAGTGACACCACAGTCTTAGAGCAAATAAAGCCAAAAGGCATGCGGAAGGGTGGCAAATACCTTTTGATAATAAAAATAATTCTCTGAAGGTAAAACAAAACTTACATGAGAAAATGAAGGACATCTGGAAGAGAGAAACAGGACTAAGTGCCTAGTGAGAAGGACATACCCCCTGAAAACACATGTGGGAAAGTGTGGGCTCATTTCAACACACCTCAATTAATAAAATTGACAAGGTTGCAGCAGCAACTAATAGAAAATATGCATTCTATGAGTTCTGCCAACCTCAGAGTTTGCAGAAATTTTGATCAACTGTAATTCTCAGTAGTTTCCTGTGTGCACCCATCAACAAACTGGTTTCCATAACTGGTAGCATATTATCCTATTTAAGGTGCCAGTACTGGAGAATGGTAATCTGGTCTTATTCTCAGTATGTTGAGGAACAAAGCACTATGGAAATGAGTTGAAAACAATCCTTTTAATTCATTCATCCTGCCACAACTATTGAAAAGAGGGAATGATGAAGCAATAAATTATACATATGTATCCATGCTAAGCAACAAGTTGTGCGTATGTTAAATATCCCAAGTATAAATAAGTTACGTATGTATACAATGTCAAATGTCACAAACTTCATGACTTCAAAC
This sequence comes from Protopterus annectens, assembly GCF_019279795.1. Lineage (NCBI taxonomy): Eukaryota > Metazoa > Chordata > Ceratodontiformes > Protopteridae > Protopterus > Protopterus annectens. The sequence goes on from NC_056749.1 coordinate 182,757,221, forward strand.
ACCAACCCTATGCCAGCAAATTGACTCATTGAATCACTGGGTAGGGGCTCCTACTTGGTTTCTGCAGTGGACAGTTTGTCATCTTTCAGCATCCCAGTACCTGTCATCTTTCAGCATCCCAGTACCTGTAGAAATGGCAGTTGATCAAAACTCATTAATACATCCCATGTTAACTAAAGTAGCTCTTGATACTGTGAACTACCAGCATAGTATATTATATGCACGCATGTGTGCACGTGCACACACACACACACACGCATACACACACACAGTACAGGTGAAAGTTCATGGATAGTTAGTAGGTATGTATTATAGAAGATCATGGATGGACCTTGCCAAATATCCCAACTGTCTCAGAGCACTGCTTGGCTAAGGGTCTTGCTCCAAGTAACACAATAGGCAATAAAAGGCTGAGGGCAGTGACAGATGAAGTATACCATGGGCTCTGGGGTGGTTTTCTATCCGTATCCCCCATGCACACATACTTTACTTCTGGAATGCACTTAAATGTACATATTCTTTTTGATTTACCCTCCTGATTGTGTTACATTGTATATTCACCTACCAGACTGTTTTAAAATACACTGATTGTTTAATAAAGCAATATCTGTGCATGTTTGCTTTAAATAGGAGTAGCCTTGACAGGGCATGACTAATTAGCATTGCCACTCCCACAGACTGCCAGGACTGCCCTCCATAGTGGTGCTCCCCTCTAGTGGAAAGCCTCATCGGTAGGGTAGTTAATGAATCAATCACTATGGAAGGGAAGGGAAACGACTGCTAAGGCTTGTAACTTAACAGTAATCGTTTCTGGATCCAAGAGTTAATTTTGGGAATGTTAAAGTAAACATGAGAAAACTGCACATCATCCTAATTACTAGCAAACTATTAGCAGTATCTCTAGTACACTATTACTATTACATGTGGGCATGTCTCCCACCACACTGCTCATTATGCCTAACACAATTCCATTATGAAACTATGAATGTAAATATGAAAATCTGTACAAGTGAACAGTGGCCCTTATCTCCACTGTACAACATCCTACAGCCTGAAGAACATCCTAAATTAACATTAATGTCATTTTGTTACTAACACTTTGCTGTTCCTTATGTAGCTATTATTAATTCTTTTCTCACTTAGTTATAGAAGGCTGACTCAACAAATGCTAAGCACCATAAGGAGCTACGGACGCTTGAAGTACACAAAAGTCTCTATAAGGAGGAATTTGATAAATATTCCTCTAATTCACTTAAAAAGTTAGAAAAGCAGGCTCTGTATCAAAATGCATTTTCAGAGCAGTAAGTATGAAACTAATGTCTGGTTTGACTCCGTGATTTAACAGAAATGTACATCTAATAAATATATGTAGCTACATATATGATTAATAAATCTTAATGTAGGGCTATCATTAAGAAAACTACCACAGAGACCAAGGCCATTTTCCCCACTTCATTGCAAACTCAGAGGCAATTTATAAAAGCTTGGTCTGACTGGGGGGGCAGACAACTTTACTTATAAACATGTGCCATTTAGACAAGTTTACTATTAGCTGTTATATCATAAATGAGCATGTGCACGCACACCCCATTTATAGAAGCAGTGAAGTGGTACGAGTCATATAGGAGATACACAATCTTACTAGTATAGCACAGAAGCAAAGAGAACAGATCTATACATTTTTAGTTTCTAAGTACATAAATGGACGTTTATTGAATGTTGTTTGTATATTTTAAGATTCAATAAGTCACATGCACACACAAATATCCCTATGTTCTCAAACTGCCCTACATCATTAAATCCATTCATTTGGCTTTCTTTGTTTTGTAGACCCCTTACAAAGCAGAGGATCCAATCACCACTACTACTATGTACCAAGCAAGTCCAATAATTTTCTGGTACCAACAGTTGTTTAAACGTAACAAAACTTCAAAACACTAACGTAACATCCCTTACAGTAAACAGTATGGTGAAATGCAAATTCCTTCAGGGCTCAAGTAATGGACAACACTAAGCACCGGCCAGTATAATTCTCGCAGAGCCAGTCTGCGTGGATGGTACTAGCGGCAACAAGCCAAGTATACCTTGTATGACCCATCTGTAACAAACAAAATGTGTGCCTGAACTGCCTGCTGCTTCACCCATTTTAAGAAAGAAAATCGCAAACTAGACAATGTAATTATTAGCATGTAAA
>NC_056749.1:182766914-182834414 GCF_019279795.1 Protopterus annectens
TTTTTTCACTTCTTTCTTGTATTCCATTCCCCTCTGAACTGTGTTTTTGATGTACATGGTATGAAATGCAGCCAGTGCTGAGAAATAATAAAGCTACTTTATCGTGCAAGATGTCTTGTTGCTTGTCTAATGTTGCCACTGCTTGTTCTAACAATCTGGACAAAAAACATTATCCCCTTAGGTAAAAATAGTCATAGGAATAACTAGAAATTAACAGCCCTAGTCTAAAACCTAATAACCAAATTTTGCTGGCCTGTGTGTGACCATGTCTAAAAATTTTTAATTAATATTTATTGTACATGATACAGCAAATTAACAAAAAATTCAGTCAGCACACAGCCACAGATAAATAATTCTACACCTAGTTAATTCAATGATACTTAACAATTCAGAAGAGAAGTAAGTTTGGTCGTACGAAACAAGGTCTTTAATTAAATATGCTCAATCAGTCCAGACACAGACTGCAGAATGCAGCATCTTGTCTGCTACGAGAAACAAAGCTCTTTTGTTCTCTCTTCCATTCATTGCCAGTACCTGGGGGATCAAATTTTAGTTTTAAATCTGTCAAACACTATTTAACTGAGTGCATTATAAAGCAAGAAATTTCATCAAGGTTTAAGAAAAACCTCTCAAGAAAATTAGTCATGGAAACATTACTAGAGAATACGGGGGCTGTGGGGTTTAGTCAATGGATGACTACAGTGAGGAATTACTAGGACATTGCGTGTCAGGCTGAACTCTGAAAGCTTTCAAATAAGATGTTTGCAAGCAAGTACACAACTGGTGCAGTGTTACAAAGAATAGCTTCTGGACGAGATATTTTGACCAATGACCAATCAGTAGGTCTAGACACTGAAAACCAGAGTGGGTGCAGATGACTGAACTGCCAAGGGCTTTAGGTTAGGAGCAGCAAAAGCTAAAAGGAAGGTGAAAGATAAAATTATATTTATTACTGCATGGGTGATGGTAACCTCAGTTTATTAAATATAAACTGCACAGCTTCGACACCAAATTAACACTGTGACAATGTTTATGACATCATGCTGAAGCTGTCAGCACCATGGTTTGCTTCTACCCAAGTGTCCTGCAGCATCACATGCAAAGAATTAAAAAGATGTATACTGTACCCTCTCAAAGGTGGTTCAGCATTTGGGTGCTACTTTATTTTGGTAGTCTGGCCAGCAGGAAAAGGCAATGTCCCTTATCAGCACACAGGCTCAGTATGGCCCACCTTAAAGCAGATGTGATTCCATTTATTTTGGAATGTTTTTACTAGATTCACAGAACTGACAGAAAACATTTAAAGCAGGAATTATAATAATTCAACATATTTTTTCTGTTCTTCATGCCAATAGGCTAAGCTTATTGTGGAGTTTTGCAAATAATCTAACTATCCCAGAGGCTGGTAATTTATATTATCCTAGCTAATTTGGATTTGCTAACTCACATTACAAACTCCTACAAATGAATGCCTTAATTCATACTGAATGTGACCGTAAACATGCCTTTTTTTCCTCATACGATCCATTCAGCCTCAAGGAATGGTGTGCATGTGAAGCATGCACAAGCATCTGTTGACACAGCGCTATAAATCATAAAGCAGAACGTGAAGAGCGGAGTTGGGATTCATAAGCATGGTCTATAAAGGAGTATGGCTGACATATGCAAAACACAAACAGACCCCTGTACAATTCATAAAACAAGTAGAACTGTAGTCCAACAGGGGTTGTTACTACTAGTGCACACCTGCAACCTGACAGGTATGTGGACAGTGTGCAAATAAGGTGAAGTGACACAGTCCATGATTCAGGAAGCTTCAAGGAGTAGATGTTCTTCGTGTTTCACTGTTGTAGTCATCACATTTGGGTTAACTGCTTGCAGTAGCCCTCAGCCTGATTATCAAAGTCTTGGGTCCTGTCAGGGGTATAAAGCATGCAGCCGACACCATTACATCAGTCTTTCTTGCCATGCGATGCCCGAAGCAGAAGCAGTTCGCAAGTGCCAGTCAGCCGACTCCTGAAATTTTCATTTTCAAGTTTCAGAACCTTAGTCTTCAACTAAAGCTAAGTACCCCATTGGGGAAACTTTTTCTTGCTCTAAACCAATGTCAGTAAAAGTCAATAATTCTATTTCTTGTGGAAAGCAAATACCTCAAAGATTTTCATTTGTACTGTATTCCTTGCCTAGGCCCTGACCACGACGTACCTCACTGTCGGTTTTGTGCCTTATTTAAACCGCAAACTATTCATCGTCTGTACATTTTCACTTCTAAATATTTTGGTACTCGGTTCAATTATCCAGATTTGTCTTTGGTAAGCCACCTGACTACTGACATTCTGAAAAAACGCGAAGATAAAGACAGAGACAGGCTGCCTAGGTCCAAAGCTGCCGACAACGCTTCTCCTAAGCTAGTTGCCGGAACCCAGTGAAGCGATTTCGCAGCCCCTGATACCCACTACTTCAGATTCTCTGGCTTCTACTGAGACCCATTCGGAGTTCAGTATGCCGCAAGATGCTTCAACTGTGGAACCTGCAGATGTCTCTACCTTGGATGGGTCCGGAGCCGCTGTGCAGGCACCGGCTTCTGAGGGTGTATTCAGGCCTACTGACTTGCATATTAAACCGATGCCATCTTCTTCTTCTAGGCCTAAAACTCAAACCATGCCTAGGAAACCGACACCCAGACTGCATGGTCAGGCGTCTATGCCTAAAAAACAAATAAGAATGGCTAAAGACCTTATTACTTTAATCAGGGGAAGCCAACCTTCCCCCTCTAAGAGATCTAGGACTGAATTTGCTTATTATACTTCTGACCAGGATTCTGAAATTTCTGTTTCCTCTGATGACCAGGATTTACCCTTATCCACCTATGAGGATTCTGATGCAAAGGTTTATTCCCTCTGCTTCTCCCCCCAGAGGATTTTTCTTTTGGTGAAACCTTGCATACTCTTAGGTAGCATTTTCACTGGGAAAGCCAGGATTACTCTGATTCTAAAAAGAGGCTTAGAGATTTCTTACTCCTGCCCCAACACAGGCCTTTAGCTATCCCTCCTGTGCTGGACATTGTTGACAATGCCTTTTCAGAATCTAGCTTAGCCCCTGACTCTTTACCTCCTGCTCCCAGAAAACCTGCTAGACATTACAGGGTTCCTGATTCTCACAAGTTCCTTTTTAAAAATCCTACTGCAGATCCTGAGACCATTTCATGGGGACCCAAGGGCATTAAGGCTACTACTGCCAAAAATCCTTCCCCCTCTGATAGAGATTCCAGGGCCCTGGATAGATGGGGTAAGAAGGTATACACCTCTGCAATCTTGGCCATCAGGGCCTTAAATTGCCGGTTTCATATGTTAATCTATCTATGGATTGCTTAAACAGAAATTATGTTGATTCCTGATTGTGCTGAAAATAAGGACTTACAGGATTTAATGCATTCTGCTGAACAGGCTGGAAAACATACTTTGCAATGTGGTTTTGATTCACTAGAGGCATCTTGCAGGGCTGCTGTTACCGGGTCTGTGCTTAAAAGGCATGCTTGGCTTAAGGAGCAATCTTTGCCAGATCGTGTTAAAACTAAATTGCTGGATGCTCCCTTAAGTCAGGACCGCCTGTTTGGCAACAAAGCAGAAGTTCTTAAAAAGATGGAGGAAAAAGCTAAATCTATGCAAACTGTTAAAGATTTCTTACAAGTGCAGCCTCCTAGATTTAGTAGGCTTTGGCCCTCAAAAAATTGGCCCTTTCCTGCCTCTTCCAGGCCTTCTCAGTTCAAACCCAAAACCAGCAGAACACCCAGGCTTCAGTCCTAGGGTACACACAGGACTAAGCAGTGGGGGGCTCCCACTTCCAAATCAGGGAGTAGTAATACTCCCCCCTTATGGTAAACTGTCTCAGTGACTTAACTTTAAAACTTCCAAGCACTTCTCAACTGACTGCTCCTTTAGGGGGAAAGATTGTTCTGCAAGCAAAAAACTGGGAACTCATTACCCAGGACAAATGGGTTTTAAACATAGTTTCCCAAGGATACAGATTTCACTTCCACACGTTACCAACCCCAAACGGTCAGCCAGATCTACCCCCAAATCAGTGGGCAGAGGCTCAAAAGTAAGTACTCTCTCTCTTAAGATTAAAGGCTATTCAGACTGTACCAGAAGAGGAAAAGGGACAAGGTTTCTACTCAAGACTTTTCCTGGTACCCAGAAAAGACAACTAATGGCATCCTATCCTGGGCCTGTCTATCCTAAACACCTTTTTGGTGATTCCAAAATTCAAGATACTAACTCTTCACCTGCTGCTTCCCATGATGGGCAAAGATGCCTGGTTGGCAACACTGGATTTAAAGGAAGCCTACCTGCACATTCCAAACAGGGAATCTTGCAGAAAATACCTATGCTTCAAAGCAGGCTGCATGCACTATCAGTTCTCTGCACTGCCCTTTGGCTTATATACTGTGTCCAGGGTATTCACAAAGTACCTAGCTCCAGTCATTGCATTTTGCAGGCAAAGAAATATTCAAATATACCCATACCGGGACAATTAATTCAGGCAGAAAGCCAGGACATACTTCTGAATCATCTGGCATTTGTACAAAAGGTGTTAACTTGTCTGGGGTGCACCATAAAAGAAAAGAAATCACAGCTGGTACCCTGTCAATAAATTATATTCCTGGGAGCAATCTTGAACACAACTTCCCAGATGGCTTTCCTCATGCCAGAGAAACAAATTCCCTTGACAACTTACTTCAAGCTAGTGGCCACAAAAACCCTGCTTTCTGCAAGCCTTGGGGTTCATGGCCTTGTGCATTCTACTAATTCCATATGCAAGACTGCATATGAGGAAACTACAATGGTATCTAAAAAGCCTATGGTGTCCACATTCTTAGGATCTAGAAGCAATGATTCCTATCATACCGTGCCTATGGTTAGAATTCCTTTGGTGGGCAGAGGCCTGCCACCAAAACAAGGGACTACCATTCACTCTACCCCCTGCTGCCCAAACCCTAACAACAGACGCATCACACTATGGATAGGGGGCTCACCTGGCAGGGAAATGCATTCATGGCAAATGGAACCAAAGTCAAATGCACCTGCTTATCAATCAAAAAGAAATCTTAGCTATACAGAATGCTCCGACAGCCTTCAAGGACCACATTCTTCCAGGACAATTAATGGTAAAGTCGGGCAACACCACTGTTATGTGGTACATAAACAAGCAGGGGGGTACCCATTCGTACCCCCTCTGCAGACTAGCCATGGCTCTGTGGAACACAGCCTTGAGCTACCAAGTTCATCTACAGGCTCAATTCCTGCCAGGAAAACTAAATACACTGGCAGACGAACTAAGCAGAAATCTCATGGACCCACACAAGTGGAAACTGGAACCAAAGATTTTCAACATGTTGATCAACAAATGGGGGATCCAAGACATAGACCTGTTTACCTCCTTCCAGAACTACCAATTGGACAAATTCTGCACAAGGACTCCCCACAAACAAGCTTGGAAAGTGAATGCTCTGTCCTTCAGCTGGAAAAATCTATAAGTTTATGCCTTTCCTCCTTTGCCTCTCCTCTCCAAACTACTACTAAAGATCAAACAGGACAAAACAAGGAAGATACTGATTGCACCAGACTGGCCACACCAACAATGGTACCCCCTCTTGCACAGTGTATCACAGCTGGCCCCACGGCACCTACCTCAGACCGCTATCCTGCTGTCTCAGCAGGAGAGCCAGATTCTGCACCCACAGCTTCAAACCCTTAACCTGGCAGCCTGGTTAATTACCTAATCTCTCCGTTACCATCCCTCAGTAAACAAGTGTTGGATGTCATTTTGGAGGTAAGGAGGTCTACTACTAGAAAATATTATGCTGAAAAATGGAAAAGATTCTGTGCCTGGAACCAAACTCAAGGGATGAGCACAGCAGTGCCCAGTTTACCTCAGATTCTTCAGTACTTAACTGAGATGCTTCACAAGGGCCTTTACTTTTCCTCCATCAAAATTCACGCTTCATCCATTTCAGCTGAACCACCCCTCTTTTCTCATCCACTGCTCAAGTAGTTCTTCAGAGGGGCCAAAAACTTAAGACCACCCAGGAGAGCCCCAATTCCAGCCTGGGACCTTAATTTTGTATTGGAAAAACTCACTCGTCCTCCTTTTGAGCCAGCTGCAACTGCAGAGTTAAAATTCCCTTCTTGGAAAATAGCTTTCCTTTTAGCAATGACTTCAGCAAGACGGGTATCTGAATTACAGGCCCTTATGGCAGTGGAGCCTTTCATCATATTTCATGCAGACAAGGTGTCTCTCAGGACCAATCCCTCTTTCATGCCCAAAGTGGTATCCAGTGTGGCTCTTAATCAGTCCATTCATTTGCCAACCTTCTTTTCTAATCCACAGAGCAAAGGGATACTGCACTCCTTAGATGTGCACAGACAATTTAGATTGTACTTGTACAGGACTAAACCTCTAAGGAAATCTGAACAACTGCTGGTTGCATTTGCTGCAGGGTCAGAGGGGAAGGCTATTTCAAAACAAACCATTTCTAAATGGATAGGCTACTGCATTCATTTCTGCTATAAGCACCATGGAAAACCTATCCCACAGGGGATTAGACACCATTCAACCAGGGCTGCATCTACCTCTTCAGCCTTTCTCAGAGGTGCCCCTACCAGAGACATCCTAGAAGCTGCTACCTCGAGTTCTGTACATACTTTCACCAAGCATTACCATTTGCCAATTTTCTCTAAATCCAGAGCTGGCTTTGCCACTACAGTCTTGCAGGGCCTTATAGCTGGTCATAATGCTATCTAAATTCCTCCTCCCATCCTTAGCTTTGGGAATATACCCAAATGTGTTGACTGCAACAGTGAAACATGAAAAACATAGTACAATTGTGTACACTCACCATAAATGTAGATGTCCGAGTGCATTCACTGTTGCAGTCCTGGTTACCTTCCCTCCAGCCTCCTGGCTTCTTTTGGCTATACCTCTATTCTCCTTTACTATACTTAAAAGCTTTTTGGTATATTTGCTTTTTTGTTGGAGGTATAACCTTGTATATATTTATATATACATACATATATATATATATATATATATATATATATTTTTTTTTTTTTTTAATTGCTTCCCATTAAGGGGGGCACCTTACATCTGGGGCATGAAAAACTGATGTAATGGCATCAGCTGCATGCTATATACCCCTGACTATATACCCTGGAAGATGAGACAGCAAATGACACAGGACCCAAGACTTTGATATTCAGGCCGACTGAGGGCTACTGCAAGCAGATAACCCAAATGTGATGACTGCAACAGTGAATACACTCGAACATCTACATTTATGCTAAGTGTACACAGCTATACTTTTATTCCCTGGTTATAAAAAGTTTGTGTGACCAGAAGTGCATACTGCCAGCTACTTTAAGTAAAACAAAACATTCATATGTTCCCAGAAACCATCACTATTCAGCATTTCACAGCCATAAAATGGCATCAGTGCAGCAGGAACCTAAAAAAAAAAAAATCACAAAATACATTTTCACACTATAGAAAAATGCTGCCATGTAACCAAACTCTTGCAAAGCAGCTCAACCTGCCAACAAAACCACAAACAGTAACCCCCCCCCCCAAACTGGTGCTGTAATGCTTTCACTAATGTGAGAAGGAGAAACACCAGACTCCTTGGTGAGACGTATATGCTAAGTATGGTATAAATAAATGGCTAAGGAGCCCAAAAGTTGTATAAATGGCTCTATGCCAGCCCAGCATACCAACTTAATCAGTTCTAGGTACTCCCTTACTTGTGGTGGTATGGTTCTTACATAGAAGACTGTAGCTCACTTTGTACATAATATTGTATCCCAAATTCACTACAAGACTCTCACGCGATTATTAACAACTGTGATCCATGTGCCATATGCTGTGCGCACTCCCCCAAATAATCTGTGCCCTTATATGTCTGAGTCCACTGTCTTGGAGTATATCACAGCTGACTAAAGCAATGCCTATTTGTGTCACCAGTTTTGCTACCACCATGTGAAAAATATTTTGGTTATCACCCTAAGTTTTGGTCACTAAATGGGTCTACTTCCCCCATTATGTACACTCCTATGCAGCACTGATTACTATCTGGACAGCTAAGGGATAAAGTCTACTTAAAATGGATCTGATTGTAGTTACTTTAAATACATCTATACTACAGATGTGCTAAAGAATTCTTAAATACAAGAGAAGCGCCAGTTAATAGTAAAATCTGCACCTAGGACATAAGGCCCTCTCTCTCACCTTGTAGTGGAGAGTAAGCTCATCACTAAGGGGAACAAAATTCTCACCCCAGACTATTGCGGCTGACGCATCTTAAGTTACAATGTATAATAAATGTTGTACTTTGTGCATATGCTAAAAGGATGTCAGGTTCTGAGAGCTCCAAACAATATCATCCTGTTTCAAGCCATTTACATACAAAAGGGCATTAATGAAAGTCTCCACATCACAAACAGATATGAATAGTCATGGTCCTTCCAAATGCATTAATGTGCATTTGTGCATGTGTGTATGTACTTGATGTTTATGAGAAGGGTTAGGTACAAAACATTGGTGGATTGACAATATGATTTGTTCATACATCTGTAAAATATCAATGTAATTCATACTAACAAATCATGTTAATAAATAGGCAGTGGATGAACTATTTTGTGGATAAGGCATATGTCATGGCATAGTACATCTATAAAGACAAGCTGCAGGTGTAGTAGCTCTGACAGAGCATGCGTAATGTATTTGTAGTATAATATTATGATATTTAAATGTAGAAATATGCAGCAAACTGAGAATGGTAAGGGGGAAGGCTGACTCATTTCTCTCCACTGACCAACCAGGATGCTGGTGTTAACAGTAGCCCCAACAGAACACACACCTCAAATGGTCTACCCAGATCAATGCCCCAAACATAAAAGAACTGCACATATGCAGTCTACTCTGCTTCCAGAGAGTCCTTCAGTGGTTACACTTATGAAGCATAGACTACATGTATAAACAAGGATCAATCAAACTGATTCTGAATAGGTTTCAAAACCTATTTGCAGCAATATGAAGCATTACATGCAATGTTTTGGTACTGAATATATTCAAATTCTGAAAAAATAAAAATATTAAATAAAGCACTACCTGCAGTTCAAAGGTATCGCTTCAGAAACAATAGTACCACACTCGTATAGAACTTTGTATCTAACCCTCAGTATTAACCAGTGGAACTATTGTTAATGCCAGGTTTGCTATTCAGTTTTATGTTAAAAATAAAAGGAAGGTTATAAAAAGAACACAAGTGTGGTGAAGGCAAATGGTTCAACCAACAATCCAATCCAAAAACAGCAAATAAAATAGATGGCACACACCCACTGTAAGCAGTGAATTAATGATGAGGACTAAGTTATGGTAAGTGATCTGAAGAAGGCTGAATAGCTGAAAGCGCTAATCGTTTAGAGCTCTCTTTCATTGGTAGTCTTTTATGTTTTGTCTCTATTTTTAGAATAAACAATGTTTTCAGTTGTGGTGGTTCACCAGGAAGTTTTATCTATGATACGAGGACATGGTGTGATAGATTAAACTGTAGCAAGCTGCAATAGCCCTAACGTTGTGTGCCAGTAGGTGCTTATGTGTTGATATGCAGCATGCAGGATCAGACCGCTCAAAAATGTGGAAATGCGTACCCATTTTCAGGCTTAGTTTACCCCTTCACAGTAGTTTCCGAATTCCCTTTCACAAACAAGCAGCTGTTTAGTACATGGAAAAGCAGACATTACCAACATATAGGTGGCAACAATAACTTTACAGTACCCACCTTACTGTTCCCTTTTTAAGGGACAAATGACTTTGCAAGCTAATTTTGAAATATCTTTAAAAGTCTACATATTTTACACTGTCTTTGATAATATATTTTTGCATTTTTACCATTCGCAGTTTATTTAAACTTGCATTCTGAGAAGTGATAGGATTTGCTATGCACATTTTTTGCTAATTATTTATCCAGATTTTTGCATGATGTACCTACTTTGCAAGACCATCGTTATCTACTGTTGAGGTCTACAGGTTGAGAGGTAGTCAGCTCAGAGTTGTAGTCCTATGTGCTATTAAGGAGCTGCGTCCTGCAGTTAAGGGTACAGTGTTCGACCTCTTCCACCTTCACCTGCCTATTCCTGTCCCAGAGACTTCCCATACTCTGGAACACACTACCCATTCATGTCAAGCAAAGCTCCTCATTGGCCCTCTAAGAAAAACCTTGACAACTGGATGGGAAATAGAAAATTCACCCTGGATCACTTCTGCGGCACTGCTTGACAGGGGCACAGGAAAATAATTTTCTTGGGTGGCGAAAGCCAGGGAACCTTTTTGGCTAGGCTTATATAGCTCCCAGGGCCAATAGCCTAGTACCAACCTATGAATCTATGCAACTGAGCAAGTTACTTAATCACAGTGCTTCTGGGCTGCTTCAAAAATGAATACTCGTTTCTGGTGGGCTTGCATGGTTAAATGTAAAACAATGCTTTTTTACACACACACACACACACACACACACACACACACACATATATATATATATATATATATATATATATATATATATATATATATATATATATATATATATATGGGTCTACCTGATAACACCGACATGCCAAAACACAGACAACGAAATAACCGACATGACAAAACCAAAAAAAAAAAAGTTCGAAAACATGAAACTTCACATGCCCGACAAACCACAATCCCGACAATCAACAAAACAAATACCTTGCCCGAAAAACACACAACACAAGCACACCAAAAACCTTACAAACCTACACCAAACCTTACATACACAACTATCTATGCACTAACCTTAACCCAAACCCTAACCCTAAGGTCCATCACTATCGCACACTTACCTTACCCACACCCTAACCCTAGCTCCCTTAATCCACCCCTAACCCATAATTCTGTCACTATCGCACACTTACCTTACCCGCACCCTAACCCTAACTCACTTAACCCGCCCCTAAACCTAAAGTCCACCAGTATTACACACTTACCTGACCCGCACCCTACCCTAACGTCCGTCACTATCACACACTTACCTTAACCACACCCTGACCCTAATGTCCGTCCCTATCGCACACTTACCTTAACATGTCGTGTTCTCAGTGTCGGGATTCTCAACTGTCGGTCTTTGCCGTTGTCGATCTTCCGGTGTCGGTGTTCTTTTTGGCGTTAAGAAATTTTGCCATTTTCAGGTAGACCTGTATATATATATATACATACATACATACATACACACACACATACATACAGAGAGAGAGAGGGAGAGTGCATGGGAGACTACATGCAACATAAAGAGAGGCATGTATTGATGCCATTGACAGGTGACAAAAATTACATTTAGTATGATTTTGCAGCTTTTATTGTGATTAGTGTCTCCACTGGGGAAGTAGGAAATAACATGAACAAAGCAAGGGATAAAAATACATTTTTCAATGGTCAGACATGCCTCTTGGGTAAGAAAATCAATAGTTTTTTACAGGCCATCATGAACTTAGTATGGCCTTTTTTTAGTTCATTTGGTACAGAACACAAATAAGGTTTATCCAAAATCCGAGTTGCACGAAAAGGTGCATGTATTCTTCATGAGTCCAAACGGGTTACTTAAACTTGATGGGGAGGTTTGAGAGCCTTAGCCAAGTTAGAAAAAAACATACTCTGCTTACTTGAATTAAGGCAGGGTCATTAGTTTGAGTTAGCTCTAGATGGACATTGGACAAACCCACCCTGGAGATAATTTGGGAACACTTGGTTGTAAGAAGTAAATCTTAGAAGACTGATGCCAACTGCATGCACTGTGATCTGTTGAGTGGGGATAGCAGAAGTAAAGTTGGAGATATAAAATTAAATAAAAACAGAGAATTATGGATGGACCCTTGTGGTACCACTGAAACTAGTTTTGCATATATAATCTCTGAAATTAACACAAGCAGTTCTGTCTTTTAGATATTCAAAAGAATGGATGGATTAAAGACATTTTATTTTCTAGTTCATAAAGCAGTTCAGTCTAAAGTTTTATTTACAGCTAAGGGCATAACTATAAGGAATCCAAAATCAAGAAAGTATAGTACATCAGTTACTAGCTAACAAGGCCATAATTATGGTAGCATAATCTTCCCATAAACATGCGGAGTTCTAGACATCACACCTTATTTGGAGTCAAATTGAAGTCTTTTGTTACAGACCAATTGTAATAACTTTCCTAGAATTAGTCCACTGCAGACATGGGTGGAGAAGGAAAGACTCTGAGATGGGTCAGATAAAGTATTTAAGCAGAATTTAAAGTACAAGTTGCACTTTCAATAACGTGTGGTGATGCTTTTTCATAATTATGTGCTTTTTGTCCATTTATCTGCTTACATTTCTTTAGTTTGCTCTGGGATCTTTGTCATTCGTAGTTGTATAAAGATTGTGCATTACTGCAAGATGTTAACATTATTTATACATTATACTACACTTCGGTTTCCATAAGTAGAATTACATGTTAAAGGTATTTTTTTTTTTTGTATTTGAACTCAGTCTGGACAATCTTATTGCTTCTTTCACAGTTGTGGCAGGACTGATCTGCTGCCAGATTTGAGTCTCCTTTAGTCATTACAGTGTTACTGGCAAATTTCTGCATGGTCTGGTGCCTTAATCTGTGGTGGGTTTGCAGTAGTGGCAGTATTATGAATTCTGCTCCAGGATTTGTGCTTTATTACTTTTTATAGGTATATATACCTGCTTAAAGTTGCATTACAGTGCCTTTTTGTTTACCTTGCTATTGTTTTTCCCCCTTTTCTTTGAGTCTCACCCTCCACTGAGGCATTAAGCTAAACATTTCTGAAATTCTAACCACAGGACTTGAGCTACAGTTTGAAAATTTCCTCAACCCCCCACCACCTTTTCTTCTTGTGATTTTAAAAGGCTGCTTCTCTGGCTTTAACCTGTTAAGGTAATCTGACTTCCAAGGTCCCTCCCTCCTCTTTCATTGTTGTCATCTGTTGTGTAACCTATTTAAGTACTTTTCCACCCATTTTTCTGTGTGTACACAATACTTTATATATATATTTACAGTACTAAGTGTCCACTCAGCAAACTAGTATTACACTTGAGTAAACCTCCCTTACTACAAACAGTCTCTTGGTCATTTTCCCTGACCTCCCATCTGCTTGGCACCACAGCCATTCTCTGAGGGGGTCCTGAGTTAACCCTGCATCATCCTTAGCAAATAATAAATTTGTTTTTCAGTTTTACTGTACGGCTTTATTTTTGCTTTACTTGTTGATTTTGCTTTTAAATCATTGAAATATCCCTAATACTTGAAATTGTCTTGTCAAGGTATCTTAAGTTTTGCTGTAGCATTACACTTGCAAGGAACCTTTCCTTGTGTTATTACATCAAGAGGTTGGCAGTGTCCTGTACATACAAATTTTACTTTCTGGGCATTTGTATTTATAAAAGTTCCCTTAGAACTGAAACTGTAATTTGGTGTAGTTAAAACACAGCAGCTAGTTTGCACATTAAAGAGCACTATGATCAAATCATAGCACAGTCTAACTTAGTACAGTGCAAAACCCCAGAGACCACCCAAGGAAACATCTGCATAGCTCAGTCCACAACCTACAGTAGCCCAACAAAATACAGGTCAGGACAACATGGATATGTAATTACTAAATGTGTCTAACCAGCTTGATAGATATGGGCATCCTGAGACAATGTACACAAACAATCATTTAATCCTTAAAATAAAAACTGTTAATGTGCATCGCTCACATACTATTTCACTTGAGGCAAAAATCTCACATGCAAACAAGGTTGTCAAGAACACATACACAATGTCCACTACACACAGTGTCCATCATGCACAGTGTCTATCATACACACAGACCAACCTGTGTTGAGGTACTAGGAAGCAGTCTTCCCAATCAAAGACCTATTAAACCTATAAATGGTAACATCTATCCACAGCAATCACTAAAGCACAAACCAAAAGCAACACCAACCAACACACATACTCCTATAACCAGTGGAGCTCCAACAGCAAAGCCATAAGGCAAGACAACACATTACCCAGGACTCCTGTCATAGGGGACTCCACTGTATGACACACAGATGTCCCACTCTCCAGACTGAAAAATGAGATCATGGTTAGTTGCTCTTCTGGAAACAGGATCTGCCAAGTTAGGTATGCATGCAAGTCACTACACCACAGGTACCAGTATGATTCTACCACAGTCAATGTGGACATTAATGACCTAAGGCATACTTCCCTGGACTATATGAAGAAAGAAACTGTCATCATCTCTGAATGTCTCTCTCAGAGTTATCTGTCTTGCATTGAACAGCATTCTGTCACCACCAGGGAAGATGCCACAGTATGAACAAAAGATGACTGACTTCAATAATTGGCTTAGTTTCTGGTTTCTTTCCATAGAGATTCAATATCGGTCAACATGGAAGGACAAGGTTAACATACCATATTGCTTTGCAAAGGATGGTCTGCACTGGTCTCCCCTTGGCTTCTGAATATTGACTAAAACTTTAGCCATCTCTCCTCGAGCCTTTTTTAGGTAATGCCAAATTGACAAACCTACTGACATAGTAAATAAAATGCAAAGAAACAAAGGTGTTACTGGCTCAATGCTAGGGACCTAAACAAACAACTTCACACCCTATAAGCTCTCCTCACTCTGAATAATTTAAACATCTGTACCATTACCAAGACATGGTTTAAATCTGCAAAAAGTACTCTGGCAGTGCAAGGCTCCATTGCCTTACATACATTTAGACCATCAGCTGCATAGATAGAGATAAAAGGTTGACTTCCAAGTTCCTATCTCTGTCTATATTAGCAGCAAGCATAACTCGACATTAGTTAAGCAGAACAATGCCCTGGAATTAATCAAAGTGCAAATCACCAAAGACAATGTCCCATACCATATCCTAGCAAGTTATAGGTCACACACTGTCTCTAGAATCCCATAGCTCATACCTAGACCTACTGGAGACACTCACTATTAAACCAGCTACGTTATTCACAGGAGACTAACTACCCCTCAATAGACTAGAAAACGCACTACCTCAATGACAGGCACAATGATTCCTGGACTTTGCTAACACAAATATCCTTAACTAGACATTGCACATACCCACCAGAGGTTCAAACATATTGGATCTTGTACTCACCAATATGGGACATTGCTGTACCCCCACCCACCCAAGAGTCAGGTCCTCACTGATAAGGTCAGCTCTTTCAAAATAAAAATCAAATCAGAAAACAGAGCAAACTCTGCAGAAGTTAAGAACTATTCCAAAGCAAACTACGCCTTACTGATAGTTTATCAAAATTCAATGCCTGTTCCAGCCCAGAGTTCACCACAAGATCCTGTGCAACCATGTAGATAGCTGTATACAGCCTGCTGTACCTATTAGAAGCTGAAAGCAAACTCTAAAAACAAACATTAGTGGAATCCTAATCACAAGAGAGTACGTAACAAAAGGAAAAAAGTCATGGCTAAAATCAGGAACAGCAACTCCAATAAAGATAGGAGTTCTCTAATTAAACTAAACAGGAAACTAAGAGGACTAATTAAGTTCAAGAAGGCCAATTATGAGGTCAAGATAGCCTTACAGGCTAAATACAACCAGAAGGCATTCTACAGCTATGTCCAAAACCTCAAAGGCAGCACACATTAGCATGCCAGACTGGTGATCAAAAGTGCCACTTTCACTCCACAGAGTGATATAGTGAATTTGCTGGCTGACAATTTCAGCTTAAAGTTCAGGCCCAACTCCCCCACTCCATGAAATACCATTTATTTTACTTATTGTACATTTGTTTAACATAAAAGTCTGACTGGGTGTGACCCCATTTTTAGTGGAGGCCCGAAGAGAAAAGCTCAACATACAAAAGAAACAAAATTAGTACAAAAACAGGTTGGACAATTTTTCCAAAAAACAAAAAAAGAAATTTTCTAACATAGTCAGAAACTATGCAGTGTATACAAGTACAGTCACAAAATAGGAACGTTATAGTCACAAAATAGGAATGTTATAGTTTAAGGAAAATACACGTAGACATTGCATCATTTTGTCAAGTAGAAGGTTCAAAGTACAGTTAAACATCTGTTATAAAGTAGAACAAAAATTAGATTATGAGGTGAAAACATACAGACTAAAGAAAATGTCTTGCCTATATGAGCTACTGTATTTGAAATTAAAATTAGATGGATTGTGGCGGAATTGGTCTGGATAGTAGTTGGAGGGTGCAGAATCTGGAAGACAGTGAAATCAGAATGGTTAATAGATTCATACAGCATGTAAGTATTTTAGGAAGCTACTGTTTATCTTGGACAGTAGAAGTAATTAGGGAAAGAATGTTTTATCCTGCAGAATTACATGGGCAAAGCCATTTGTCAGGTGGTCTTGGAGTATTTTTTAAAGTGAATGATATTAGTGAAAGTTCTTAGTTCTAGAGGTAGGGAGTTCCAGATTTTGGCTATATAACAAGAGAAAGAGCATCACCTGTGGAATTTGTAGATATGGTAACTTTTATCAAGTATTTGTTGGTGGAGCGTAATAGTCCATGGTTAAAATATGGTTCTAGTATGTTTTGTAGGATAGGTGTTATGCCTGGTTGGTTAAGTAATGTGTGTGCCATTGTCAGCTGGTTGTATTGTAGATGTGAGAATTCTAGCCATGATAGTTTTTTTAGTGCCTCAACCTCATCCATTTCTGACTACCCCCCCATTTTTATTCCTTCTGATCTTCCCCCCACCTGGCCCTCTCTGCTCTCCTCAAGTGCTGCATACTTTTCCTCCTCTGCATCTTTATCATATACTCACATCTGCCCTTCTTTCCTCTCTCTTTTCTAGGTTGGAAGCCTGACTTGTTCACTATTGGCAAAGCAAGCTACCACCCCCATCTCACACTGGAAAAAAGACCTGCTTGAAAAGTTACAAGACTCAACTCTATACTCTTCCACCTCAGTGAAGTATGTGTAGTAGATAAATATTCCCAGCTGTATTTAACTTTGATGTTTGTAAGGCCACCTGCACACCCCTGAACCAGACCTCTGCCTCCCCCCATCCCAGACACTCCAGTGACCTAACTGGCCTCTTTCATGGTTTTCACCACTTACTTATTCTCCTCACTGACCTTACTTATCAACTCTCTTAGTATTTAACTGTTTTGCTCTTGCTATCCCTTCCATCTTCATCCCCCCAACCCGCCCAACTCCCAGTCTGCCTCCTCTGTCCTACACACTTAATCTCACCCTTTAAACCTGCCCTGCTGTACTTTGCTAGCCTGCTCTCTCATGGAACCCCCCCCACTCTCCTCTTTAGAATGTTACAACCGCTTACCCAGCCCTTTCTGCTGCACCACACATTGCTTTTCTAATATCTGGCTACCTGCTGTATCCAGGCCCAACCTGCTCCGTTCGCCCTCACTATGCTCAGGCTCACTCCATGCCCCTACCCTACCCCCATTCTCACCCACCCCCACATCAATTTCCTTTAGAGCTAACCACCACAACTCCACCTCCTCCCACCCTCACTTCCTGCTCTATTTCTCCAATCAAAACACACTCCCTCACCTAACCCCTCCCCATCTTACAAACTAGCACCACCCCACCTACACTTACTTCTCCCTATAACCATAACTTTTCATTACCTCTCCCTCCTTCCTCCTCCCCTGTCCCGAACACTTACTTTATCACTTTCAGTTGTATTCAATCTGCCCCCCCATTCTCTCTCAAGCACACACACTCCTCTTCACTCCATCTCTGTAACCCTATTCCCTCTACTCACACCTCACTACTCTCCACACCCTCATGACCTTTCTGCCTCCTCCTCCTCCTCTCTCCTCCCCATATTATTATCCTTCTGCTTACCTCTCATCTTACTTCTTTCCACACTCATCTCACCCTCCATCCTAGTTCCCCAACTTCCTCTTACTACACAACACACACCACTCCTTCATTGTATCACCCTCACTCTTTTCCATGTTTGATTTCCACTTACCCAAAATTAAACTACCTCCCACAACTCCCACACCTAACCATGTAAAACTGAAATTAATCAACCCATACTCACTTGCATTTCTCTCATTCATTCAACACCCTCCTACTCTCTGGTGACATTCATCCCAACCCAGGCCCTCAAGCTAAGCATAGTGCTATTTCCACTACCATACAAGCTGCCCTGAACACTGCCAAGTATCCTCCTAAGCATCTCTTTTCTTCTCTATCAACATCCACAGTATCCTTAACAAAATTTCAGAATTTCACTCGTGGATAACAATACTCTCCCAACATAGTCACTCTCTCAGACACCTGGCTTAAACCACACAACTCTGACAAATAATTCCTCCCCCAGGATACAACATTCTCTGCCTAGACAGAACCCATAAGTAAAGAGGTGATGTTGCTATTCTGTATTCCAACCACCTAACCCCCCACCCAATCCAACACCCTCCTTCTTCCCTGCCGAGCTTCTAATAGCCAACTTTAAATCCAATCTCCACAAGACCACAACAGTAGATGCCATCTACATACCACCTGGTGACAACATACCCATACTAGAACAGATTCTAAACTGATTATCTGACCTCATCCCCAATTAAACCATTATACTGGGTGATGTTAATATTAATTGGTTTACCCTTACCTGTAACTCACCTTCCACCAGCATAAACCTATATGGTTTCACCCAGCTCATCTCCTCTACCACATTCCTTAACAAATCCACCAACTCTAGCTCCATCATTGACTGTATCTTCGTTACCAATCTCAGCCTCTATCCTCATGCTGAAACACGAGCTGACTCTATCAGTGATCACTGCCCCATACAAACCCTCCAAATCACCCCCCACATCCCCAAACCCCACAAATACAAACAATCCCGAAAACTATCCACTTTTAACCTAGACACATTTAATTACACCCTTTCTCAAATAAACTGGACCTCCCTCTATACATCACCCCTTGATGATGCCATCTCATTCTTTAACTCCACTTTTCTCAACATACTCAACTCCCTTGCCCCTCCACATACTGTTAGTCAAATCCCACAACTCCCGCTGGCTAACAAACACAACCCATACTCCCATACAAAAAAAGAGACTCCGCGTGGAAACTCTGGTCCAAGACCATCTCCATGCCACTTCCAAACCTACAGGGAACTCTGAAATCTCACCAAAAAACAAATTAATCAAGACAAAAAGAATTTCTATCACCAGCCTCAGTCCTCACAATCCAGTAACCCTAAAAAATTCTAGAACACTATCAACCAAATTCTGCACCCAGGTAATCCATTAACACCTAACTCCTGCCCCAATAACTCACCCCTAGAAACTGCCTCCTCCTTTAACACCTAATTCCTCAACACAATAAGTCTAATGCAGAATTCTCCCCCACCCCACCGCTGTGCATTACAACTCCCTCCTCCCCCTAAAAACAGTCCCTACTAACTACATTAGTAAACTCCGCCAAGCTCAAACCCTGCTCCTCATCAGCAGACAACCTACCATCTCTCTTCCTAAAACACGCTGCACCATCCATAGCATACCCAGTTTCCATCCTAATTAACTGCTCTATCACAGAATCAACTGTTCTAACTCTTTGGAAAAGATTCTCTACAATTCCTATACACAAAGGTGGCAATTCCTTAGAAATGTCAAACTTCCGACAAATTGCTATACTTTCTCCCCTCTCCAAAGTCCTAGAACACGGTGTACACAAACAAATCATGGCCCACCTCCTACAACACAATCTCATCACCCCTACCCAACATGGCTTTCGTCCACACCATACCATCTCAACTGCTCTCATCTCCTTCACCAGTACCATCTCCCTAGCCAGAGACAACAACAAACTCATTTCTTGTCTATTCTTAGATCTGTCCAAAGCCTTTGACACTGTTTCTCATCCAATCCTTCTCACACAACTCTCTCAACTTAGCCTTTCCCCAACAACTATTTCTTGGTTAAGCAGCTACCTCTCAGACTGGCACCAATCTGTCAAATGGCTCTCTGCTCCCCCCCCCTTTCTCAGTATTAAAGACAGGTGTCCCACAGGGCTCAATCCTTGGACCCCTCCTTTTTAACATCTTTACCAATGAACTCCACAACTCTTGTCCATAGTCATCCCTCATACAGTACATGGATGACTCTACCATTATATCTAAAGCTGATAACCAAACTGGACTACTAACCCTCACACAAACATCATTTAACCACACCGAAACATGGCTAACTCAACACCATCTCATACGTAAGCCCAAAAAACAAAACTGCTACTCTTTCTCCCAAAATCCCACTTCTCTCTTAAATCCTCCTTCATCATCTCTTCACTTAACATCACCATAATAGCTCCAGAAACCCATACCAAGCTCCTCAGAGTAATCACAGATGACCAGCTGAAATTTTACCTTCACATTCACTACAGTATTAAGAAAACCCATCAAAATCTTGGTCTTCTTTACAGAAATAAAACATGTCTCACTCCTGAAACTAGAATAACTCTAGCCAATGCCTAACTTTCCCCAACTTCTTCTACAGTGCACAAATCTATACTAACCTCCAGTCTACACTTCTCTCCAAACTTGAATCTACCTACAACAAAGTGGCTAGATTTGCTGCAAACTTACCACCCAAATCTCACCACTGTCTGGCCCTCAAGTCACTACACTGGCTTCAGTTTCCAAACCACCTCAGATTTACCTAACTTCTCACTATCCACTCCATTCTCAACAAACCATCCTCCTGTCCAAGTCTCTCTTCACTAGTCTCCCTCTACACTCACACTCAATCACTTAGGAGCTCAGATCAACATCTGCTACAAATTTACAAACCTAACAAATGTGCAGGACAGAACTTATACAGCTACTCTCCAGCCATCCTCTGGAACAAGCTTCCTTTGACTCTAAGCAGCCTAGCCCAGACCCACACTTTCAAGATCGCTTTTAAACACTACCTTACCCACCTCATAACTTTCCCCTGCAACCTCCCCCCTTGAACCTAGTACACATCTTGGTCTCTTCACACCTCTCTCACCCTCCAGTCATCAACCTACTATCCATCTTATCCTCCCCTCCCTATTACCTTTATACATCAAGGCCTACTCTCTCCTACCTACCTCTTGTCAGTAAGTACATAACCTTTCCCAACTCTTTGCAGGCTACCTATTTCATAATAGGACCTCAATTGCTAATCTATAAATCTATCAACTCATAATCACCCCTCTACACTAACTCTGCAAACTCCCCCCCAAATCCCACTGCTCCTAACCCCCCCTACTTATCTTACTTACATCACCCTCAACTACCCATCTGCTCTGACTCCATTACAACACTAAGCTGCTATCTAACTGTATCTGTGTTAAACTCTCACTTGTCTTCCCTATTTAAACGCAATTAATGATCATAACTCCATTTGTGTATTTAGCAAAATTTGTGTTCCACTATTTTTGCATTCTTCTATTGTGTATTGTGTAAATAGCAGAGTTTTTTGTATTCTTGTACTGTACATTGGAGCTTTTCTCCCTGGACCTCTGCTGAAAAAGTGCTCTGTCCCAGTCGGACTATCCCGATCAACAAATGTCAAATAAATAAATAAATCAATATGGGGGGTCAGTGGAAAATTGAGCTATTTTGTTACAACATGTTTTGAGTTTACCTAGGTCTGAATTTCTGAGGTTCATGAGTATGGGTGAGGCATAAAAAAAGTGCTAAAATGAGCCAAACAAATGATATCCAAAAACACAAGTCTGCTCGTGCGGATGGCTCTAATACACTTTAATTTCAGAAGTTATAACACATTAAAAACAATAAAACAAAAGAGATGAGTGCTTTCGCATCACCACAGGATACTTCATCAGATCTAAACTGTAACGCACAGTGCAGGTATTTAAATAACTCCAATTTAGTCCCTCAGATCATGTGTTCATTCAGTCCTTTGCCAGTGGTTGCTTGTAACAAAATAATCCACCTTGTTTCCATATTCTCAGTACTGGTTCTCACATCCCCTTCCCCTAAGAATAAAAAAGTTAAAAGTATGCATAGAGCCTTCTCTTTTCATATGTTTTCCAAGTGCATTCCTATCACATTTATTCATACTATAAATATGCTCCCTAATCCTATCCCTGAAGTACCGATTTGTCTTCCCAACATGATAACATTTATACACAACGCAGTGAGAATAAACATTTTTTGTGTTACAAACAGCATAAAATTCACAGTTATATCTACAACTCTTAACAGGATGCAAGAAGAGGGACTTTCAGGTGTGGCGGCTGTAATATTTGTGGCTACATCAATGAATGCGATTATGTCTTGCATCCTGTTAAAGGGTCGTAGATATAACTGTGAATTTTATGCTGTTTGTAACGCACAGCATTTTGTTTATTATGCTCACTGCATAGTGTGTAAATGTTATGTTGGGAAGAAAATCGATACTTCAGGAATAGGATTAGGGAGGGCTTTTATCATGTAGTTGAAATTTTACAAGTTCGAACCTCATATGGTCGAGACCATAAGTTCAAATTTATAAAAGTTTGACTATTTCAATGGAAATTTCAATAAGCAGAGGTTTCCATTTTGTTCAATGGGGTGCAATCTCGGAGCTGGTATATTTAAGTAGCGGGGGGGGTGGGGGGTGCAACCCCCAAGCGAGAGGGTATAGGGGGTCTTGCCCCCCTGCTTAAAACAGTTTATTTTGTTTTCCATTTTTTTTAGCCATAGTAGAAGGCTTGTAACTTTGAACATAATGGTTCGACATTACGTGTTCGAAGTAATAAGACTTAGACTATGTGACATAGATCCGATTAGGGAGCATATTTATAGTATGAATAAATGTGATGATAGGAATGCACTTGGAAAACATATAAAAAGAGAAGGCTCGATGCATACTTTTAACGTTTTTGTACTTGAGTTTTTTACACCAAGTATTAGGGGACGGGATGTGAGAAAGTACAGTTGGGTACACCTACCATAAATGTAGGTGTTGGAGTGTATTCACTGTTGCAG
Organism: Protopterus annectens; assembly: GCF_019279795.1. Classification (NCBI taxonomy): domain Eukaryota; kingdom Metazoa; phylum Chordata; order Ceratodontiformes; family Protopteridae; genus Protopterus; species Protopterus annectens. The sequence continues at coordinate 182,789,990 of NC_056749.1, forward strand.
TCATCACACTTGGGATATCGGCCTGCAGGAAGCCCTCAGTCGGCCTGAATACCAGAGTCTTGGGATTTCCCCGTCGGATGCTGACACCTCTTCCATGACGTCAGGGGTATAAAACATGCAGCAGATGCCATTACATCAGTTTTTCTTGCCCCAGATATCAGGAGCCCCCAAAATAGGAAACAATTACATGGTGTGAAACACCTCCAGTAAAAAGTAAATACCACTGCCATAAGATATGGCCAAAAAGAGGATAGGTAAAAAGAATAGAAAAGTCAGGGGGGCTGGAGGGAGGGTAACCAGGACTGAAACAGTGAATACACCCGAACATCTACATTTATGGTAAGTGTACACAACTGTACTATGTTCTTTGTGTTTCACTGTTACAGTCATCACACTTGGGTTGATTCCCAAAGCTGAAGAAGGGTGGAGGCAGACAAGAAGTATTGGGGCTAGCTATCAGGCCTTGTAACACTGCTGTGGCAAATCCAGCTCTGGATTTAGAAAACATAGGTAAGTGGTAATGCTTGGTGGTAAAGGTGTGTACAGAACTCCAGGTTGCAGCTTCCAGGATGTCCCTGGTAGGGACTCCCCTGAGAAATGCTGTAGAGGTTGAGGTAGCCCTAGTGGAATGAGTTCTTATCCCTGTGGGGTAGGTTTTCCATGGTGTTTGTAGCAGAAATGGATGCAGTGTGCTATCTATTTGGAAATGGTGTGCTTTGAAATGGTTTTGCCCTGTAGCAAAGCTGACTAGCAGCCGGTCAGATTTTCTGAAAGGTTTAGTTCTGTTAAGGTAGAACCTGAGCTGTGTTTGCACGTCCAAGGAGTGCAGAATCATTTGCCCTTTATTCTGAGGATTAGGGAAAAAGGTTGGTAAATGGATGGATTGGTTTAAAGCCACACTGGATACCACCTTGGACATAAATGATGGGTTAGTCCTGAGGGAAACCCTGTCCGCATGGAAAATAATGAAGGGTTTCACAGCCATTAGTGTCTGTAACTCAGGCACTCTTCTTGCTGAAGTGATGGCTAGATGTAAGGCTGTTTTCCAAGAGAGGAATTTTAACTCTGCTGCAGCAGCAGGCTCAAAGGGGGGAAGCATGAGTTTCTCTAGTTGTTAGCTCCTGTCAGAAACTGTTTGATGAGAGGGCGAGAAAAGAGAGGTGGCTCAGAATTGTAATGAGTTGAGATGGCAGAGGCATAAATTTTAATAGAGAAGGATAGGCCTTTGTGGAGTTGCTCTGCTAGGTAATCCAGGATTTGAGGGCACAGCTGTGTCCTTTCCTTGAGACTGGCTCCAAGAACAATATCTTTTACACTTTTCTGAATAGGATTTACTAGTGCTAGGCCTTCTGGCCTCAAGGATGACATCCATCACCTGTTTGCTGAGGGTTGCTGGTGGTGTATTCAGGGGATACGCCAGGCTGCAAGGTTCAGGGTTTGCAGCTATGGATGCAAAATCTGTCCCTCCTGCTGGGACAGCAGGAAGGGGGGTCTGATGTTGGTGCCAGGGTGGCACTGCTGTCAGACTGTGTACAAATGGGTACCAGTGCTGGCATGGCCAGTGTGGGACAATAACAATTGTCCTTGGCCTGTCCTGTTTGATCTTGAGTAGTACTTTTGGGAGGAGGGGCAGAGGGGGAAAGGCATAAATTGAGACGTTTTCCCATGTAAAAGATAGGGCATCCACTTTCCACATTTGGCTGTGGGGATTTCTGGTGCAAAATTTGCTCAATTGAGGGTTTTGGGGGGAGGCCAAGGTCCACCTCTGGAGTCCCCCACCTATGGACTAGAAGTTTGAATGAGTTTGGTTTCAGCTTCCACTCATGTGGGTCCAGTAGATTTCTGCTTAAGTTGTCTGCCAGTGAATTTTGCTTGCCTGGCAGGAACTGAGCTTGCAGGTGCACTTGGTTGCTCAAGGCTGTGTTCCACAGGGCCATGGCTAACCTGCAGAGCATGTAGGAATGAGTTCCCCCCTGCTTGTTTATGTACCACATAACTGTGGTGTTGTCTGTCTTTATCTGGAGTTATCTTGGAAGGATAAGGTATTTGAAGGCTGCCAGAGCATTCTGTACAGCTAACATTTCTTTTTGAGTGATATACAGGGGAATTTGTCCTGGGCTCCATTTGCCTTGAATGCATTTGCCTGCCATGTCAGCCCCCCCACATAATCTGATGCATCTCCTGTCAGGGTTTGGGCAGCGAGGGGTTGAGTGAAAGGAAGTCCCTTGTTGTGGTTGCATGCCTCTGCCCACCAAAGGAAAGTATAGTTGTGTACACTTACCATAACTGTAGATGTTCAAGTGTATTCACTGTTGCATTCATCACTTTTGGGTTATCTGCTTGCAGTAGCCCTCAGTTGGCCTGATTAACAAAGTCTTTGGTCCTGCATTGGTTGCTGTCCCTTCTTCCATGACGTCAGGTCGTCAGGGGTATAAAACACTCAGCCGATGCCATTACATCAGTTTTTCTTCCTCAGATGTCAGGTGCCCCCTTAATGGGAAGCAATTAAATCTATAAATATACAAGGTTATACCTCCAACAAAAAAGCATATACACCAAAAAGCTTTTGAAGATAGTAAAGGAAGTAGAAGTATATCCAAAAAAAGAAAAAGAAGGGGGCTGGAGGGAGGGTAACCAGGACTGTAACGGTGAATACACTTGAACATCTACATTTATGGTAAGTGTACACAACTGTACTGTGTTCTTCATGTTTCACTGTTGTAGTCCTCACTTTTGGGTAGATTCCCAAAGCTAAGGATGGGAGGAGGAATTTAAATAGAATTAGGACCAGCTTAAAGGCCCTGGAGGACTGTAGTGGCAAAGCCAGCTCTGGATTTAGAGAAAATTGGCAGATGGTAATGCTTGATGAAAGCATGTACAGAACTCAAAACAGCAGCTTCTAGGATGTCCCTGGTAGAGAAGCCTCTGAGAAAGGCTGTAGAGGCAGATGCAGCCTTAGTAGAGTGGGGTCTGATCCCGTGTTTCCATGGTGTTTGTAGCAAAAAAGAATGCAATGGCCTATCCATTTGGAAATGGTTTGCTTTGAAATAGCCTTCCCCTCTGCCCCTGCAGCAAATGCCATCAGCAGTTGATCAGATTTCCTTTGAGGTTTAGTTCTGTCCAAGTAGAATCAAAGTTGTCTGTGCACATCTAAGGAGTGCAGAATCCCCTTTGTTCTGTGGATTAGGAAAGAAGGTTGGCAAATGTATGGACTGATTAAGGGCCACTCTGTATACCACCTTGGGCATGAAAGAGGGATTTGTCCTGAGGGACACCCTGTCCGCATGAAAGATGATTAAAGGCTCCACTGCCATGAGGGCCTGTAATTCAGATACCTTTCTTGCTGAAGTGATTGCTTAAAGGAAAGCTGTTTTCCAAGAAAGGAATTTTAAGTCTGCAGTGGCAGCTGGCTCAAAATGAGGAAGGGTGAGCTTTTCCAATACAAAGTTGAGGTTCCAGGCTGGAGTTGGAGCTCTATTGGGTGGTTGTAGATATTTGGCCCCTCTGAAGAGGGGTGGTTCTGTGTTATAATGAGCTGAGATGGCTGAGGTGCGAATTTTGATGGAGGAGAAAGACAGGCCCTTATGAAGCAACTCAGTTAAGTATTGTGAAATCTGAGGTAAATTTGGCACTGTTGTGCTCATCCCTTGAGACTGGTTCCAGGCACAGAATCTTTTCCATTTTTCAGTGTAAGACTTTCTGGTACTAGTCCTCCTTGCCTCTAAAATAATATCCATCACTGGTTTACTGAGGGATGGTAAAGGAGAAATTATGTAATTAGCCAGGCTGCTAGATTCAGTGTTTGAAGTTGAGGATGCAGAATTTGGTTCTCCTGCTGAGACAATAGAGTAGGGGTCTGAGGCAGGTGCCATGGGGCCCACAGTGACACACTGGGCATGAGGGGGTACCCGTGTTGGTGTGCCCAGTCTGGTGCAATCAAAATCATCCTTGGTTTGTCTTGTTTGATCTTTAGTAGTACTTTGGAGAGCAGAGGCAGAGGAGGAAAGAAATACACTCATAGTTTTTTCCAGCTGAAGGACAGAGCATCCACTTTCCAAGCTTGTTTGTGGGGAGTCCTTGTGCAGAATTTGTCCAACTGATAGTTTTGGGGGAGGCAAACAGGTCTATATCTGGGCTTCCCCATTTGCTTGTCAACATGTTGAAAATCCTTGGTTCCAGTTTCCACTCGTGTGCTTTAGTTGAAGACTTTGGTTCTGAAACTCGAAAACGAAAATTTCATGAGTTGGCCGACCAGCACTTGCGAACTGCTTCTGCTTCGGGAACCGCACGGCATGACAGACCGATGTAATGGTGTCAGCTGCATGTTTTATACCCCTGATGACCTGATGTCATGGAAGAAGGGACAGCAACCAACGCAGGACCCAAGACTTTGTTAATCGGGCCGACTGAGAGCTACTGCAAGCAAATAACCCAAAAGTGATGACTGCAACAGTGAAACACGAATAACATCTCTGCCCTTAGACAAGGAATGATAGGAATCATTTTTTCCAGGTCCTGACAATGTTGACACCAGAAGTTTTCTCATATGCAGTCTTGCATATGGAATTAGTAGAATGCATGAGGCCATGAACCCTTGGGCTTGCAGTGTTTTTCTTGCAGATAGCTGGGTTTTGTTGGCCATCAGTTTAAAGTAGTTTGTTAAATAAACCTGTTTTTTTCTGGTGTTAGGAATGCCATCTGGGAAGTTGTGTTCAAGCTTGCTCCCAGGAATACAATCTTTTGGCTGAGCACCAGTTGTGATTTCTTTTCATTGATGGTGTACCCTAGAGACGTTATCTCTTTACAAATGCCAGGTTCTGAAGTAGCAATTCCTGACTGTCTGCCTGAATCAGGCAATTGTCCAAGTATGGGTAAATGTGAATATTTCTCTGCCTGCAGTATGCAATGGCTGGAGCCAGGCATTTTGTGAATACCCTGGGTGCAGTAGATAAGCAAGGGAAGTGCAGAGAACTGATACTGCATAGAGTCTGCCCTGAAACGTAGATATTTCCTGCAAGATTCCCTTATGGGGATGTGTAGATAAGCTTCTTTTAGGTCTAGGGTGACTAGCCAGGTGTCTTTGGCTAGCATAGGAAGAAGCTGTTGCAGAGTCAGCATTTTTAATTTTGGGACTACCAAGAAGGTGTTGAGAATTGACAGATCTAGGATAGGGTGCCAAGAGCCCTCTTTTCTGGGCACCAGAAACAGTCTGGAGTAGAAACCCTGTCCCCCTTTGCTCTATTGGCACAGGCTGAATAGCCCTGACACTGAGAAGAGAAAGTACTTGCTTTCGAGCCTCTGCCCACTGGTTTGGAGGCAGGTATGGCAACCCGCTTGGGGTTGGCAGTGAGAGGAAGTGTAATCTGTATCCCTGGGATACAATGTTTAGGACCCATCAGGCCTGAGTAATGGACATCCAGTTTTTTGCATGCAGGAATTTTCCTCCTAGGGGTGCAAGTACTTGGGCCTTGCTGGGAAGCAAAATAGACAAGTCATTGTGAACTTTTTCCATAAGAGGGTGGCTTACCATTCCTTGTTTTAGAGGAGGGAGCACTCCATTGTATAGATCTCTGCATACCCTGAGACTGCAGTCTTGGTGGCCTGTTGCCCCTGGATTTGGACTGAGAATGCCTGGGAGGGACTGGAAAGGACCAGTTTTTAAAAGGCCAATGCCTACTGAATCTAGGTGGCTGCACCTGTAAGAAATCTTTAACGGTTTGCATAGATTTAGCTTTTTCCTACATCTTTTCAAGAAATTCTGCTTTTGCGCCAAACAAACTTTCCTGGTTTAATGGAGCATCTAGTAATTTTGGTTCGACAATGTCTGGCAAGATTTGCTCTTTCAGCCAAGCATGCCTTCTCAGTACACACCCAGTGACAGCAGCCCTGCAAGATGCTTCTAAGGCATCAAACCCACACTGCAAAGTAGGTTTCCTAACTTGGTTTGCAGAATGCATTAACTCTTGTAAATCTTGATTTTCTGTACAAACTGGAAGAAACATTTTTTGTTTAATTAGTTCCATAATATGCTGCTGGTACTTCAACATGTGAAACTGGCAATTCAAAGCCCTGATGGCAAGAGTTGCAGAGATATATACCTTCTTACCCCATCTGTCTAAAGCTCTAGAATCCCTGTCCGAAGGGGTAGGGTTTTTGGCTGTAGTAGCCTTAATGCCTTTAGGTCCCTGGGAAATAGTCTCTGGATCCACAGTGGGATTCTTAGAGAGACATTTGTGAGAGTCAGGTACTCTGTAGTACCCGTCAGGCTTTCTAGGAGCTGGTGGTAAAGTATTAGGTGTAAGACTGGATTCCATGAAGACGTCATCTACAATGTCCAGGACAGGGGGTATAGCTAGAGGCCTGTGCTGAGGCAAGTCTAAAAATTCTCTTGAGTCTCTTTTTGGACTGAGGGTAGTCCTGGCATTCCCAGTGAAAATGCTCTCTTAAAGTATGCAAGATTTCAAAAGAAAAGTCCTCTGGAGGGGAGGCAGAGCGTATGGAATCCTCAACATCTGAATCCTCATAGGTAGATAAGGGTACGTCCTGGTAATCAGAGGGATCAGAGTCATTGGACTCGTGTTCTGTAGAATCAGAAGGAAAATCAATTCTTTGTCTTTTAGGGGGGGAGGCTGGCTTCCCGTAATTAAAGATATAAGGTCTTCAGCCATTCTAAGCATTTGTTTCTGTGGCAAGGGGGCTTGGTAGTTGGTTTTCTCGGCATAGTGCGAACTATGGGCCTGAGAAACTCGGTAGTTTTAGTCAAAAACAAAGCTGTCGGTTTAATGCGAACATCAGAAGGTCAGAATACACCCTCAGAAGCCAGTGCCTGCACAACGGCTCCGGACCTATCCAAGGTAGAGACATTCGCAGGTTCCATAGACAAAGAAGCATCTCGCAGCATACCGGACTCCGAATGGGTCTCAGCAAAGGCCTGCGAATCTGTAGAAGCAGGCATCAGGGGCTGCGAAAGTGCCTGAGTACTGGCAGACTGGCGACTAGCTTAACAGAAGCATCATCTGCAGTTTTGAACCTATGCGGTCTATCTCTGACTTTTCACTTACGTATTTTCAGAAGATCGATAGTTGGATGGCTTATCAAAGCCATTTCAGAATACGGAGAACGAGAGCGAAAGAATTTAGCGACAAATATAGCCCAACGATGAACAGTTCAGGCATTAAACAAGGCACAAAACCTACAGTGAAAAACGTCATAGTCTGGGCCTAAACAGATGACATAGTAAGAATGGAAATCTCTGTGAGGTATTTGCTTTCCCCAGACAAGACAATTGTTAACTTTTTCTGACATTGGTTAGAGCAAGAAAAAAGGATCCCCAATGGGGTACTTAGATTTTGAAGACTTCAGGTCTGAAACTCGAAAAATGAAAATTTCAGGTACCAGCCGACTGGCACTTGCGAACTGCTTCTGCTTCAAGCTCCCTTATGGCAAGAAAAGCTGATGTATTTGCGTCGGCTGCATGTTTTATACCCCTGAAGACCTGACATCATGGAAGAGGAGACAGCATCCAACGCGGAAATCCCAAGACTCTGGTATTCAGGCTGACTGAGGGCTACCTGCAGGCAGATAACCCAAGTGTGATGACTGCAACAGTGAAACACGAAGAACATCCAGTAGTGAGAATCTGGAAACCAAGTGGATTATTTTGTTACAGGTAACCACTGGCAAAGGACTGAATGTATATGTCTCTAAAAGCAGCCCTGAGGTCACGTGATTTGAGGCGCTAAACTGGAGCCATTTAAATACCTGCACTGTGTGTTAAACTGTTTAGATCTGATGAAGTATCCTGTGGTGATGCAAAAGCACTCATACTTTCTGAGATTAAAGTATTTTACAGCCATCCACATGAGCAGACCTGTTTTAGGCATAGAGAAGTCTGAGAGTAGAGTTCTTATGATGTTTATTTTGGTATCGCTGGTTAGGAATTGTTTGTTTTTATACAGAGTACCTAATTTTTGTATACCTTAATAGTTTTTGATGTGTGTTATGATCAGGTTCCTATTACGTTATCGAATTGTTGAAACTTCGAACCTGAAAACATCGAACAGAAGTTTTCGAAGTTTCAGCAATTCGAATTAAAAAAAAAAAACGCTCAATAACTGTAGTGCAAGCCCCTGCACGCCCATGGGGTTGCGCCTCATCCCCTGCTCTTTAAATATACCAACACCAAGATCGCACCACAGTGCAGTAAAGGGAAATATTCCCTTTCCACACTGTAGTGCGATCTCTGAGTTGGTATATTTAAAGAGCGGGGGGTGTGGGGGGTGCAGGGGGGTTTGACCCCCCCTGCTTACAACAGTTACTTTCTGTCCATTGTTTTTTTTTTGTGCATTCAAAATTATAAAACTTCGAACATACAAGTTCAATCTTGGAGTGTTGGAAGTTTTATACTTTCGATCACGTAATAGGAACCTGTTATGATCAATAATGACACCTATGAGCTTGGTCTGTGTAACAGGTTCAACCGTTACCTGCAGCAGCTGTGGAAAAGTTGGGTGGGGGTCGGTGGCAAGATTATTAGCTTGGTTTTATTAGTGTTAAGTACAATTTGTGCATTGGAAATCCATGCTTCCACTGCTGTGAAGGATTTTTGTATTTTCCTGTAGTTCTTGAAGGATGTGGGCTACACATATTAGTGTGGAGTCATCTGGACATTGGACTAATGCAGCTAGAGAAGTAGCTGTGTTGAGATTATTATTGAAGATATTGAAAATAAGGGGACCAAGAATGGAGCCTTGAGGTACCCCTAATGTGACTGGCAATAATGAAGAGATGTCTTGTGACCATTTTACTGCTTGGTGTCAGTCAGTAAGGTAGCTTTGGAACCAAGAGGGAACATCTGACACAAGATTTAGACTGGATAGGTAGCTATTATCTGCCCTACAAGGGCCCTAAGGCATTTATAAGCTAGCTGTAATTTTTATATTTTATTATTAATAAAGCTTATGAAAAATGCTGTGCCCCCTAGTTTGTGCAGTGCTGTCCAGCAGCAGTGACACAGAGATGAACTCACGATCTCCCCATCTGGTTCCCTACAAGATTTGACTTTCTCCCAGCGACTGCAGTGCCTTGTGCTCTTGGGGATTTTATCAGTATTTTATTCCATTGAGTGGAGTCTCTATCCCTCCAGCACGTCCCTCTTATATATCTATTATATTTTAGGTTAAGGTTTAAGTCGCTTGCTCTAGTGGTTTTGGTGGATTTGGATTTTTGAGGGTGAGCATTCCCATTTTTGAGGTGGGAAGTACTCCATTGTCAGGCACAGCACACCTCTGAGCAGCCGGTATGCAACTGAATAGAGCTGGAGTTGCTTCTGCATGGTATCATATGACAGATTGGGGAGTCCCTTTTTGGTGAGGAACTTTTTTTGGGTGTTTGGCTGCTGACTCTTGGGGTCGGTGAGAGATATCAATGGGGCATTGTACTCAGATATGGCATAAGGGAAGAGTACAATTGGAATAAAAAAGACCTACTAGATCTGGATGTGAATCCACTAGATTGGATGTGAATCTTCATGAAGGATCAGGGTAAGCAATGTAGAAGGTCTTTTAGCAACGTTTAAAAGAAAGTGTCCTTGTCAACACTGTCAACCTGGGTCCCCCTGATAACTTCGTGCTTAGTGGATTGCCACCCAGGTAGGTTGAAGTTTGGTGTTTTTTTTTTTTTTGGGTTTATGACTCACATTTTTTGGCGTTTTAACTTCAGACATGGCTCTGGCGCACCAGGCATCTGTTTCCGTGAGTCCCTTCTGAAGATATCCGTGTCGATCTTCTTTCACCACTAGCGGCCCATTTGCAGTCGTCTGCAACTTTGTCAGCCAACATAGCTGAAAAAGGCCTTATGATTGTCCTTGAGTCTTGGTTTTATTTGGGATTGCCTGATCCATGCAGTCCTGGAGGGATCTAGTAAATCCAATAGGATTGTTATAAGTTTTTGATGGGAGACCGTACTAAATGGCTACTATCATGACCCCCCAAAACTAACAGGAAGCATGCCCTTTCAGTGCACACCAAGGCCGAAAGTACAGCTTCAATGGGCCTGAACAATATCTCAGGATGCCTCCTAAATAGCTGGAAACATGACCTATCAAGACCACTTGAGTCACTTTTCATCTATAGCCTCAAAACATGCTTAGTACCAAGAGAATGGAGGAATCCAATGGTCATCCCACTTCACAAGGGTGGACCATCAACTGGCCCTGAAACTACAGGCCTATTAGTCTGACTAGTCTAACATGCAAAACCATGGAATGAATTATGTGAATGATCAACCAAGACATAGGCAACCTTTAGACACTGGACCAAACCCAGTTTGACTTTGTCAAAGGAAGATCATGGCTAATAAGCATGGTGGACTTCTTTGTGAAGGTCACCAAAGCAATGGATGAGGGGAAAGAGGTGCATACTGCCTACATGGACCTGGCTAAGGCAATCAGTACAATACCCCAGTTGGATATAGTTGACAAACTTGGAACCGTACATAAATCCCTGCACAACTTGCTGGATTGCCAGATGGCTCACGGACAGCAACCAGGAAGTCAGGATTAGTGAGACCACCTCCACTAAGTGAGCAGTCACCAGTGGGGTACCTCAGGGCTCCATGTAAGGATCACTCTTATTTGACATCTACGTCTCAGTGACAAAGGTTAATGTGAAGGGCCTTTGGCTGACCAAGTTCACAGATGACTGCAAATTAGGAGCAATCATAGATTCCCCCTTGACAAACAGCTTACGAGACAGTTTAACACAGACAAGTGACAGCTGCCACAGTCACAGACTAAAAACTCAATGCCAATGAATACATTATAGTGCCTTTTGGGAAAACAACCAGACAGGCCAACTACTCCATCTATAAGAAAATATATATGAAACAAACAAAGATACTCCATCTATAAGACAGCCCTAAGAGCTGCCCTAGTATTCAGGGATCTGGGAACTTATGTGGACAGCATTCTGGCCTTTGACCAACATGTGGCCAGGCAGTAAGAAAATTATTCTATGTTGCCCAGCTAATAAGGGCGTGGTATCCATGTCTATGGAATTCATAGTGCCACTTTATTCAGCTCTTATTAGACCAATCAATGAGTATAATGTCCACTTTGGCATGTACCTGACCAAACATATGAGAGGGGACCTACAGCTGTCATACAAGGCATCCTTGGATGCAGCTCTGATGGACCTTTTGCATATCTGCAAAATGAACAGCATCAGAACCACTAGATCCAAAGATTTAAATTTTGCTTGTGACATAAACAAGACACGTTTGTGAGAGATTTGTGCCTCACATTCCCATATTCTGGAACAGGTGCTCCAACCATGTGAAGTTGAGTCCAACCCTAGCTCTATTTAACTGTAACCTTGACCAATGGATGGGAAATCAGAAATTTTACCCATGTATGGCCCCCTTGTCTCTGATAGACAGAGGGAGACAGTAATGTTTAAACTAACATGCCCTCCCAACACACAACCCTTTAAAAACTTAACATACTCCCTCCTAACACTCATGATACATAGGGAAACATTTGAGTTGGACTACACGGCTAGGATTACAAAGGTGATGGTGTTCATTAGCCTAGTATAACACTATGAACCTATGAATAGGAAGTGCAAAGTAAAGACAACACATTGCAAGACATACACTGAATTGGAAGATATAGAGTGCAACAAGGGATTGTGGATATGCTGCGTGATGAATAGGCAAGAGTTAGGCATATCTGTTTTAATTACTACCTTTAAATGGCTTACAGCTGACATTCTAATTCTGTTTTGGGAGACAATAACTGAATTTGTAGACCACAGCAATAAAGAATACCCACAAGTGGTGTAGGGGAGGCCACCCCACCCCATTCTAATGAGGGCAATCAATAGTACACAGTGCACAGGGACAGAGGAATGAGGCACAAACAAGACAGGAAAAGGAATGTGCGGAGTAAAACTGAAATATAGTAGCTGATCATTAAAATATATCTGGGTATAAATACATTTGCTCAGCAGTTTGCAACAATAGGAAAGCAGTCAGGCAGGAAAAAGTAGCACAAGAAAGACACGTGCCTTTCAAAAGGATCACCAGGCTGAGCCTTAGAGTGATTAAGTATACATTAACATATACAAGAAGATAAAAGTAATAAAGGGTTTTATTATTATTTTACACACTGGTTAACAGATCCGGCACATCCAGAAAAGAATGCATTCACATTAAAACTCATTTGTGAACTGTAGTCGAGTCTGCAGCACTGTCACCCAGAAGAAATAGCGAGTTCCCTACAAATGCAGCTCATCCAAATCTAAATCAATTATTTCAGGTTGAGCACTACAGAAAGGTGACAAAATAATTAGCGTTTGCATGCTGTAATACATCAGGTGAAGGCAGCTTTCAGCTGCTGTGAATTAATACATTCTCCCATTTTCTCCAAATGCATAGAAATGCTGCTGCTTCTTTACAAAAATAAAATAAGTATTTTACAGGAAAAAGGTTTTGGTGCACTGCAGTGCTTTATGGTAAATAGTAAGAGTTGAGACCAGCAGATAATGCTATAATTAATAATAACATAGAGAATTAAAACAGAGGGGGCTGCTTTGTGCATGCAAAACAGGACAGAAAAGAACCAAGGTTCAAAATGGTCTATGGGTTCACAAAGAAGTGTTTCTTGTAGGTTCATAGCTTAATACTGTCCTGTTGAGCCAGTGGACAAGTAGCCACAGGATCACGCAGGAAATTTAGCAAAGCATGAATTAATACAGAAGAACCAAGAGAAGGACGTTATACTTTGGACTCAATTACATCCTCTTTCTATAAGGTCTTGAGGCAAAACAGGTGGTGTACATATTAATGCCCATCCAGTCATTCAGCTTACACTTCATAGTCACAAAACTATTATGCTTTACATTCAGGGGGAGTCTATTCCATATAGGTATCCACTGTGATAGGTATCTCTCATGCCAACAGGTCCTATTTATACTGTAGAAGGTGTTCAGATCTCCAGTGGATGTTTATACTGTTAATTTTGCTAATGTGAAGGTTGCATAAGGACCAGATCTTTTCAGGCTTTGTACTCAAGAGGTCCCTTCTCAAAAGTTGATGGATTTTGTAATCTCTTAAAAACCTCATCTTGAGGGCAGGTAGAAAGGGGGATCTAAAGGCTGACATGCAGAAATGATTGGAAGATGAATCTTGACAGATGAGTAAGAAAGGCCAGAGGACAGATAACTCACACAAATCTAGAACCAGACGCATCCAGGACTTAATTGGGTTCTAGTTCTTAGAATGGCACCAACTACTAGAGAATCTCTCCACTTAAACACAAGATTTTCCAACTGCAGTTTTTTCAGTCTCCTTTAGTATTTGCTGCATAATCTCAGGAAAAAAAGGTCCTTAAAGAGCATCAAAACTCTATCATCCAGGCAGCTGATGGAAGTGTTTTCATGTTGGGGTTTATCAAATAACCTCAAACCAAGCCAACTCACTGAAGACAGACTACCAGGAAAAAAATGAATAGTTGTGTAAAATCTTACTATAACCATAGCATTCCTTCTCTATGTTGCAGTATTCTTTACATATGGGTTGTATTCTGCTGTATGACCTGACGTCCGGACAGTATACATACAAAAGATTCAAGCTACTACCAGTACGTGGGATGTCACACTCCTGCTTTGACAACATCAGCCATAAAACGATATCCACATGTACCATCCTTAGAACTAGTCCTAAGGAAAACAATAAGTCATCCAGGGAACAGACAAGATGCAGGGGGAAAGCGGGAGGGCAGAAGAGAAGGACATCTATGGTTATGATAAGATTTTACACAACTATTCTGTGTCCTTCTTTTCAGTGTTGCAGTGTTCTTTACATATGTGAGAGTGCCATAGCTTAAATGGAACCTAGGGAGGTGGAAGGAGCAGACGGCAACTGCAAGGAAGAAGTCCCCAGAATCTCATGCAAATAGTGCTGGCAAACACTGTTCGGAACATAGCATTAGAGTCCAACTTGTAATGTTTAGTAAAATTTTGCATAAAATACCAAGCAGCAGCCTCCAAAATTAAGTTTGTTTCCAGACCCTTAAAGAAAGCCCCCCCCAAGGAAGCCACAGATCTAGTTGAATGGGCTCTGATACAATTAGCCAAAAACTTACCATGGAAATCATAACAAAAGGCAATAGCTTTAGAAATCCAAGAAGAAATGGTCTGTAGAGAAATGGGGTAAACACAGAACCCTGGGATGAAAGGACACAAAAAGCTGATCTGACTGCCTAATAGGTTTAGTCTTGCCCAAGTAAAATCTAAGTTGCCTATGTGCATCAAATGTATGCAAACTTCTTTCACTAGAGGACTGAGGAGAAGAGAAGGTGGTACGCAGTTGGATAGACTGATCAAGAGACAAGGCATTCACTACCTTAGGCATAAAAGAGGATTAGTTCACTTAGAAACTCTGTCCTTGGGGAAAACCAAAAAGGGTGGGCATGCCATCAAGGCCTGTAACTCATAAATCCTCCTAGCAGAAGTCTAAGCAGCCAGGAGCACAGTTTTCCAGGTGCAAAACTTCAGGGAAACAGAGCCGGTGGGCACAAAGGGAGGTAGAGTTGGCTTTTCCAGGAAATAATTAAGGTCCCAAGGGGGGAACTGGTTTCCTTGGGAGGTTAATATGTATGGCACCTTCAAGAAAAAGCCTGACTTCCAATCTGGAAGCTAAAGGAGGTGACAATGGCTGACAAGGAGAAACAGCAGAATAGTGGACTTTCACAGAAGAATATGATAAGCCACTTTTTAGAAGCTCACACAGGTAGGAAAGCACAACAGGAATGTCCACAGTAAATGGATCTAGATTTCTTTTAAGATGCCAGACAGACAATCTTCTCCATTTGGAAATACAAGACTTTCTTGTATTGGGTTTCCTGGCCTCCTGCAAAATCCCAAGCATGTCCTGAGAATAAAGGTGCCTGAAACAGATCAGAAATTGATCACTCACAGGGTCAGCTGTAATACTGACAGATGTGGATGAAGTAAGGATCCCTTGTCCTGTGTGAGTAGATACATTCGGTGAGGCAACTTGTGGTGATGGCTCTTGGCTAACTGCAAAAGAGGGAACAAATGCTGCCTTGGCCAAAAGGGAGTCACCAATATGAATTTTAGTTTGTCCTGCTGAATCTTCAGCATGACTTTCTGTATGAGAAGGAAGGAGGGGAAGTATAAAGAAACATCCCCTTCCATGAGAAAGAAAGGGCATCTACCTTCCAAGCCAGAGGATGTGGTGTCCTGGCACAAAAGAGAGGAAGTTGTCTGTTCTGAGGGGAGGCAAACAGATCCAGGTGTGGAGTACCCCACCAGTGAATCAGGTCCAAGAACACATCCCTGTGAAGCATCCGTTCATAGGATTGTGCCATGGTCCTGCTTAATGGGTCTGTCACAACATTTTGAGCAGATGGAAGAGAAACGGCATTAACAGTGACCTTGTACTAAATGGCCAGCGCCCATGCCTTCATTGCCAGCTTGCATAGAAGGTAAGACTTGGTACCCCCTGATTTATGTACCATAGGACAGTAGTGTGGTCCGTAAGGATTTTCAGAGGACCTGGAAAAAGAGGGTGGAAAATTTGTAAAGCTAAGAACAGATCCCTCATTTCCCCGATGTTGATGTGCTCTCTCTTCTGAGATGGAGACCACAGACCCTGAACTTTACTGGAAGCAAAGGGCGCCTCTCCCCAGCCCATGTCTGAATGATCTGTGAAGAGTTGTTGAAAAGGCTGGGACAGAAGAGGAAGACCTGGATTCAAAGAAAACTGCTGAATCCACCAAAGGAGCTCTGATTTCAGACATGGAAGAAGTGGAATCATGATATCCAGTGGATGAGCATGGTAGGACCAAGGAGCCTTTAGAAACCACTGAAATTTCCTCATGTGGAGTTTTGCAAATGGCAACATGGGAATTGTGTAAGCCATGAATCCTAGGAGTCTCAGGAACTCCCTGGCTGAGATGGCTAGAAGAGTCAGGAGTGTCTCTAAGAAGTGAATGAGAAACAGAGCCTTGTCTGTTGGTATAAAGACCATCATCAGTTCTGTCTCGAACCTGCATCCCAAGAAAATGTGATCCTGAGATGGAGTCAAACTGGATTTTTTGAAACTGATGGTGAAGCCTAGGTTTTGAAGGAGATGAATGTCCTTCTCTAAATTCAGAGACATTAGATTAGAGTTGTTTGCTAGGGAAAGATCGTCCAGGTAGGGATAAACCTGAATACCCTGGACCCTCAGGAAGGCAATGGCAGGAGCCAGGCATTTTGTGAACACCACTGGGGCAGTGGAAAGACCAAAAGGCAAGGCAGACAATTGGAAGTGCAAAGAACTCAATGAGAACTCACTGTATAGATGATGGATGGGGATATAAAAGTAGGCACCTTTGAGATTTAGAGAAGCTGTGATGGCCAGAGGTGAAATGAGAGGGAAAAGTGTCTGCAGGAACTGCATTTGGAAAGAAGGAATCTGCAGGAAAGTGTTTAAGCAGGAAAGATCTAGAATTGGTTTCCAAGGACAATCTTTTCTTGGGACCAGAAACATTCTTGAGTAAAAACCCTTGCCTCTCTGATCCCAAGGAACAGGCTGTATGGTGCCCTGAGACCTCAGCTGAGAAAGGTCTGGAAAAAGCTACATCTGAGTGGAGGGGGGTTGTGGAATACCCATGAAAGGAAGGAGATTCTTCCAAGTCATGAAGTAACCTTTTTGGATACTGGACAAAACCCAGGCATCCTGAGTGATCCTTGTCCAAGCTGGAAAAGAGAAAGAGGGGTATGACTTGGAAGAAAACCTTGGTAGTGTCAGAGGACTGGGTCTGGCCTGAAAGGACTGCTGAGAAGAGGGAACTGAAGATGAGGATTTCAACTGAGGGAGTCTTCTAGAAGACATCTTAGACCTAGAAGCAGAAGAAGCTGAATACAGTGGTCTCCTAACAAAATATGTTCTGACAGGAAACATTCCATGAAATTCAAGAACTGGTGAATCAAAGAGGTGTTTAAGGTACTGGAGATGCTTTCCATTCTCTTGCAGAGTCAAATAGCTCTGCAGCCGCTGATCCAAAATGAGCAGTCTTGTCCAAAAGAGCATCTAGTAAAATGGCCTTAAAGTTTTCAGGTAATGATTGAAGTCTCAGCCAGAATGCCTCCAAAGCACAGAGGCAGGAGCAGCAGCTCTAGATGATGCCTCAACAGCATCATAGCTGCACTTAACTGAATGCTTGGCAACAAGAAAGGAAGCAGCCAAGAGAGACATGACTTGTGTTTTAATCTCAGAATCTGTCATGGAACAGAAGGCCTGAGAAGCTTGAGAAAGCAAAGCTAAGGAGTACCTAGACATATGCATCTGGCAATTAATAGCGCTGACAGCTAGAGTGGAAGAAGTATATACCTTTTTACCCAGTCTCTCAAGAATCTCTATCAGATGGAAGAAACTTTTCTAGAAGGGGATAACCAGGAAGACTTATCTGAAGCTATAGACATCACTGCTAGATCTGCAGAGGGGCACTTGTAGAGAAACGTACAATCAGGAACCTTATAGAACTTGTCAGGCCTCTTAGGAGGTGGAGCCTGAGATTCTGAAGTTTTAGAGGAAGAAGTGTGTCTAAGAAAGCTAGGAGGACTGGAGGAACTGCAGAGGGTGAGGAAACCTCCATATGAAGGAGGTCATAGTACCCCTTCTGTTCTTCAGAAATCTGGGAACAATCCTATTTGAAGAACTCCCTCACCTTATTAATGGTTTGTCCAAATGATATTTGTTCCTGAGGGAAATCTCCTCAATTAGATTCCTCCTCAGGAGATGCATATTCCAAAGATGAAGTAAGTTGAGTGGAATATGCCAAAGAATCATCATCAGAAGAGGAGTCCTTAGAAACAGAATTAGGTACCAGAGACACAGGAGACTGAACTGGAGAGGAAGAGAAAGATGGCAGAGGCAGAGGGGAAGTAGATTTCAAGGCCATCAAGGCCTTAACAAGACCCTGAGAATCTGGGGTGAACCCAATCTGATTGAGAAGTAGGAATGCTAGACTGCTTAGTTTTTTGCTTCTTCTTAAGATATCTTTCTGGAAGAGGATACAAAGAGGAGGAAACTGATGTAGGCCTAACAGCAGATGAAGCCAGATCCCTAGTTGCAGCATCAACAGCAGGAACATTGCCAGAGTCCTCCAACATAATGAGCCATGGTTCCCCCATATCACCCAAAAAGGACATCTGCAAAGCCTCAAGATGTGCTGGGATCCATTCCCATAACAGCTTCCACACAGGTACCTGCCAAAGACACAGATCTGGCCTCCGAATGTTCCACTAAGTCTTCATGGACCTCAAGGGGTATGTCTGAGGCAGAAGACATGGAGGAAGAGGATTCAGGTTGCAGATTACTCGCCTTTTTCTTCAAACTCAGCTCAGCCGAAGGACCCCCGGCACCCTCCATTAGGTCTTTAGCCAGACATTTGAGTCTCTCCAGATACAGATTCAGAGCTGAAAGAGGACTATGCAATGTTTTAGTCACAAAGGCTCAACAGTCCGAACAGGATCGGTGTTCTGGACTAGGCCCTAAACAGAAAAGACAAAGCTCGTAGCTATCTTTATGTGGAGTCTGCCTTCCACACAAACACTTGACCTTCTTGGATGACATGAACAAAACAAATGGCAGTAACAAGAAATAAAATCCCCAATGGGGCACTCATCTGAGCTGATAGCGACAAACAAAATCTGACTGCAGACTGAATGTAGGAGTCAACCTTCCAAATGGCAGCAGAAAAGTTCGACTGCAGACTGAATGTAGGAGTCAACCTTCCAAATGGCAGCAGAAAAGTTCTGAGGATGGTACATGCGGATGTCCTTTTATGGATGACATTATCAAAGCAGACGTGTGATGTCCCATGTAGAAGCAGTAGCTTGAAGCTTTTGCATACTGGCTGGACATTGGGTCATAGGGTGGAATACAACCCATATGTAAAGAATACAGCAACACTGAATAGAAGGAAATCTGTAAATGCCATGGTAGGTGATCCTCCAGTCTCATTACAGTCACACAAGTTATTTCAAAACTGTAATTGATTGAGTGCTTTTGTCCTTTTCAACGCAAGGCTTCTTCAGAACTCTGAAGCCTTGAAGTCTCCAATAAGCAACTTCTGGAGCCAGACACTTTGTAAATACCCCTGGTGCAGTAGGTGGACCGAGGGCCAAGAGAGAACTGATAACATAAGCCAGATACAGAAAATCTTAATAGTCAGATATTTTCACCAATAGGAATGTGGTAGCAAGCATCTTTTAAGTCTAATGTTACCAGAAAACTGAGTAAAGGAGTGAGTGGTAACAGGGCTTGAAGGGATAATATTTTGAACTTTGGAACCTTGACATAGAAACTATGAAAGGGCAGGTTTAGGACTGGTCTCCAAGTTTCCACTTTCTTCGGCATCAGAAAGATCCTTGAATAAAAACTTTTTCCCCCATTTTATCTGAGAGCACTAGGTTCTATAACCCCTCAAGACATTTGTTCCAAATATGGAGGAAACAGGGATGTTTGGTTTACAGAGTGAGAGGGAAATCCCCTAAAAAGGATGGATGTACTCTCATTGCCATCTGTAACCCTGTTGGATGATTTTCACAATCCATTTGTCTAAGATAATCTGATTCCATTGAGGAAGATGCAGTTTTAGACTGAGGAATAGATAGCCAGAGTGGTGGCAGGGGAGAACAGCCAGAGAGGCAAATAGTCGTTTGGACTTTTTGAACTGTCCTTGGTCCTGGAAGGTGCTCTTTCCTTTTAGAGCCTCTCTTCCATTGTGTTAGAAACCTTGATGCTTAAATTATTTTTTAAAAAAAGGTCCAGAGTTAGAAATCGTTTTATTAAACATAGAAAAGGAAGGTTGGAAAATGTGGGTAAGCACTTGAGTCACTTTTTCATTTTCATCAAATCTTTTAAGCACCTTAACAACAAGGGCAAAAAAGAACATCCTTGTCAATGGTTAAATTAAAAATCTCAGTTTTATCTTCTGGGAAGTTTTCAGAATATAGCCAAGCAAATTTTCTAGTAACTGACCTCAAAGCAACAGTTCTAGAGACAGTATTAGTAAAATCGATGTTTGATTAAGAAAAGTATTTACATTTAAGGCATTCTTTTTTTCCTCCTATGAATAGGAGAAGTTAACAGTTAACTTTCTTAAAGTTAACTATCAACAGAAGCCAGGAAAATTCCTATATGCAAGTTTCACAGTTCAAAATTCTGAAAGTTAAATTAGCAGAAGAATAAAGTTTTAATCCAAAATTTATAAAAGCTGTCCCATCCTTGTCTCTGGGAAAGGGGTCAGAAATTACAATCTGTTAAGGAATTGAAGACTCAGATAAGAAATAACTGTAAGGTCTTTAAGATTAGTAAACAGATATTTTATCAGTCTGAGGTACCTTAGACAACCTGATGTTTTAGGAACTGGAGACTGAGGGTCAGGCATACTTGAAAACATCCTCTAAAGCCGATATAACAGGAGAGAGAGTTGTGAGCTGTGCAATATACCCAGCTGCAACAAGTCAGAATCATTTTGCTGGGAAACAGGGATTTTATTCTGCTCTCACTGAAAAGTCTTTCATTTTACCTAAGGTCTCAGGAAGAGATAGCTCTTCTGGTGGGGAAATCTGAAGTAACACTTTCCTCAAAAACAGTCTCAGCTTGTGGAGAATTCACTAAAGAGCACCCCCCCCCCAATTCATTACCTGTTCTCCTGAGACTCACTGTCAGAATGTGATGCAGATCTTTTATTTTCTTCATTTAATGTAAACAAACAGAATGCAAAACATTAAAAGCAAAACTGAATTCCTTAGCAAATCCCAGCAAGACTTCTTTGTCTGTAGTAATAAACAGAAGTAACATCCTTAATGTTTTTTTTTTCTTTTCCTGAAGACTCCCTGGAAAAAAAAGACCCTGACAGGGGCACTATTCCAGGAATCAGGCATCCTAACCTGGCTATGCCATAAACCTTCACCGGCTTCATTTCCAGAGACCAACAAGAGTGAGTATCACTTGCCTGGAGAGGACAAGCCTACCCCTATTGAGAACTACTGATTCTTATTAGCTTCCTGATTGGGTGCACCAGAGGAGACCAAGAGACATCTATGACCAATCCAGGAAACAAAGTACCAAGTATGGCCACAGCAGAGTCACTGACTGGTGACTAAGGCAGTTAGGGAGCCAGTCTGACACCCAAAGACCATCTAGAAAGTTTTTTCTTCTTGTGGACAAGGGTAGGAAGAACCAAGGAGACAAAACTATTCTATGGTCTAGTAAAAAGAAGCCTGAAAGACCAGCACTGAAACCTGAGACAGTCAGTAAACCTCCTGACAGATTTTTTTTTTAACCTGTAAAAAGTCCACAACAGCACAAAATCCTGCCCCTGGTATACCAGTTCTGCATAAATATGTAAAAGATAAGTAGAAAAAAATCGCAATAAAAATACAAGTGTATTTGTGTAAGTTTTTCCCCAGCATGGTACTTACTGCCCAGTCTTGAAGGCTCGCTAGCTGACCAACACTCTCTCTGGGGGCTTCACGGAAGTGATCTTCAGTGTCAAGAAAGCTCTGAAGCTTCTGGCACCAAAACTCTTCTCTTTATGTAGCTTTGTTTGAGCCCATGCCAGTTGTGGTGTGCAGAATGCACCTTCAAGCTTTAAAAGTAGGACAGTGGTCATATCCTGAGCAGGATATAACCCAAAACTTGGGCTACTGCAGTAATAATCTAATGTTGATCATCAGATAAAATTTGAAGCTAAAGTACTCTAAACTACCCAGGTCCTCCAGTTAAATTACTACTTAAATCCAACATGACCCTATATCAAGCCAAACCAACAGATTACTTTTCAATTCCAAACCACTCAGCAGCAAAGTAGGGGGTTAATATCAATGCTGAGATGAAAACCTAACTCTTGCAATGAAACAAATACATGTAATTTGAAGGAAATGTTTGGGCTTTTCTCTTCGATGTGACATGTTTGATTTTCATTTTTGAATCTTAAGAGTTTCCTCTCAAGAAAGCAGCATTATTTCAGTTATGTCTTTTTTTGGTGACAGCCAGCAAAACAGAATGGCTGAAAAAGCAACACTTACATAGTACATCAGTTACTGAACAGCTAATCTGGCTTGCACACAATCATACCCAAATATGAAAAGCATATTCTTACTTTCCAGCCTAGTAGAAACGAGCTCTTGGGTCATGTTCACTAGCGCTGATCTCTGCAAAATTTGCACCTAGAAGTTCTCAGCCAGTAAACTATGGACACTGGTTTTACTACTGTTGTCAAATGGTGTTTAAAAATGTTTCAAATATTGCGCTGCTAGTCGAAGCAAAAAATAAATATGTGCGCAAGATGTGCAAGTTAAATAGTTGTCGAACAGTGGTCAAAGGTTATCACATACAGTATGTGCAAACATTAGTATGCACCACAGTAAAGGCAGACAGGTGAATAGATGAATATAGGATAGTTTCTCAATGTACATTTAAGTACACATTTTCTGTTTGCAGCAGTATTTGATACATAGTAAAAGGTTTTATAATTATAAATAAATATTGCTAGAAGTCTTTGTTAAATAAGATACAAGGAAATTTATGAAGCTTAAAGTTTTCAAAATATGTTACAATTTATGTAGGGAGGTCTTGGCATAAAAATGTGGATACAGTACCTTGGCTATTAAAATGGTTCATTTTAGTCAGTAATGACAGAAAAGACTACTCCTTAATGAAATAACACAAAGTTTAATCGAGTTCAAAGCACTATCAGCCAAAAGAAAGAAATTGTTCTACACATACGGCTTACACATATCTAGACCTATTTTTAGTTGAACACTAAAGAAAGATGATTAATAAAAGTTCTCATGCTCTCAAGTCATCAGATGAAACCTGCATGAACTACAATGAATTTTCTCATGTGCAATTTTCTTTAAGTACACAAAAATGCCACTTCTCAGTACAAAAATATGCAAGAATATACAGACAGAAAGAAAAAGCAAAGTCTGAAAGATAGGACTGCTGTATGATACTCAGCATCAGCTAAGAGCAGTATAACAACGGAAAAATAATATAAAGTACCCACTACTACAGAAGCAAGGCCGTCTATCTGTTCTGGGGGAGCCGGGCTGAGGAACACACCTGAAAACAGCTCCACCCGCACTCGCACATATTCATACTCAGGACGGATTTGTCACTGTGCTATTAGAGCTGGTTACACAGGTAGTTATTTAAATATTCCCTCCATGAAACGCTCTCTACATTTCCCCAAGACATGCAGTCTCTCCCTGTGAGCAAGTTAACGTGGCAGGAAAGGAGACCACTTTTAAAAATGCATCACACAGGTATAATTTCCATAAGTGCAAAGATATTTATCCATTATATTTACACTACCACGATCTACTTTTTAGTTATTATCATTGCTCATTTGGGTTAGAGTCGGGTGTCCACAGCCAAGTAAATCATTTAGATTAAGGGCAACTGAATAGGCATCCCCTCTTCCCTTAACTATTTTGAATGCAGTAACGCAGGTAAGGACTCATGGCAAGAATAAAAGACACTTCCTGTCCTACAATATGGTTATTGACAGGAAAGCCAATACAAGATGTATACAAGAAAATGTCAGATAGATGAGGTACTTAATGTCTGAAAGACACCTAATTGGAAAGCTGGGCTGAAACTTACAAAAACTGATGCCATTATGACTTGAAATAAAGGATTTTTTTCCAGTATGTCAAGACAGAAGTCATCAGAAAAAATAAAATTGTTGGAAAGCAAGAAAAGGAAACAGATGTTGAACATGTAAGTGATCAGATAGAGGTTTAAAATAACATTTTTTAATTCTATATTAAAACAGAAAGGGCGGATGACAAGAGAATACGTAAATGGAAAGTAAAGTCGAAAACAGAGATCTATACTGAATATACAAGAGCTTACTAAGCAGAAGATTGAGAAGGAACTACTAAAGTTGAAGGACAAAGATCTTTTCCCCTCCTAAGGTGAGCTCAAATGGTGAACACAACTAAACAACACAGTTTGTCCTCAAGAGGAAGAGAGGTATCGGAAAAGGCAAAGGAACATACATTTTCTGATTACAAAAGTAAAGTTCATCTAAAGGTCCTGGAAACTGTGAACCAGTCAGCACATCATAAGCATTAGGAAGGTGGCAGGGAGTTTTAGTAGTAATAACCCTTCTAAAGAGAGAAGAGCCTAGCATAACATTACTAAAAGAATACAGACTCCAAGACAGTTTTTTTAATGAGGTAAACTAAAGCATGTGTGCTACATACTCAGGCATGATTAATTTATTTTCACCTGTCACACAAAAGACTGGTTCATAAGTAAAAGGATTAGGGATTGGGTACCAAAAAGGACGGTGGGCAAACATCTGGCGACGATAAATCTGAAAACAATTGTAAAAGCACAACTACTGGATTCGTGTTTGCAGGTAGCAGAAAAATCCATTTCTAACACTGATGCCAGTGGTCATTTTAAACTTCATTCCTGACACAGCTTGGTGCAAAATAACTACATTATTGCAAATAGATGATTCTAAAGAAAGATTGTGGCTATCGAAGAGGCAAATCTGTAAAGGGATCTGAATCTCTGATAGATGGAAATACAAGTAAAAATTTTACTCTCAACAAGAGAAGAGTTACACATTTAAGGGTGAATAACCTGCAGTAAACTTCCTAAATGTAGTCTGCACCAGAAATCTTGGAGGGAAAAAAATCTGTGACTAGAGATTAACCATGTAACGCAGTGCTTCAATGAAGTCTAAACTGTAATAGCAAAGGCAAATGAGATGTGGAAATGTGTAATTAAAAGTACTAAATGTTTAATTTCTCTAAGTCTTTGGGTTTCTAATACAATGACAGGAATGGAGCCCATTCCCAAGTCAAAATCTAATTAAAGTTCATGAAATTAGTATTGTTTAAATTTTTGATGTTCACCAGAAGTACTCTTCGCAGCACCCACAATGTGCCCAGACTTGACTTCTTCAGCAATTAGTATGGAGATTAACATATTTAAACTCGACTGTAAATTCTTTATGAAACCCATTTTTTCCTACTATTACTAGAACTGTCTGGGTATCCTCCTGCCACATTGCTCTCATTTCTTCCTGCAAATCCTAGTATTTTATGAATGTCTCTCTCTAAGATGCTAATCACTGGGTGTAGCAATTTCAAAGATTAGTACTACTGTTGTCTTCTTTTCATGCACTACTATATCTGGTTTTCTTGCATCTGTTTTTTGAACTGCTGATAATTAATGATCTCATGCAATATAAACTTGATAATTTCCTATAATGCTTTGTGGCTCATGTTTCCAATGCTCCTCAGCTATTTCAATATTGTAATGCTTGCAAAATTCCAAATGCAACAGTCTTGACACATTACTATGACTTTCAGTTTACAGATCCTCTTCCATTAGTGCATCACACCCAGCAACAAGATGTGTAACTGAAAACCTGCATTTGTCTGTTTCTCCAACATGTTCAATGGACTTTGTAAACCAACGTGTACGTAGTCTGCTATCCTGGCCACCAACATTAACCTTTCGCCTTTTGGTTTAAATTCATCTCTCCATAACCATTCCTGCATCAGATCCGAGGCTATTCCAGGAGTTTTCTGTACTTGCAGCTATACTTACGCCTTTTCCACATTTCTTGCTTTCTCGTCTGATACTTCACCTTATATTCTTTATGTCACTGATATGCTTCTGTTAAATTAAGCAAGGAAATAATCTTAAACTTGATCTCCTCACGTTTTAAAACTTCTACTATGTTTGGATCTTGTGAGGTCAGCAGATATATAAGTATGCAGTCCTACAATTGCAGATCTATGTTATTTAATAATTTTCAAGGAGGCCCATACCTCATTCAGAATGGGGAATGCACAATCTTGATGTATACTAATTTTTATAAATCATTTAAGCATTTTTCTTGTTTTCCTGTCCATTTGAACCAATAGGTTTTGGGGCCAATCAATCACCTCATAGCTGTAAATTAGAACATGAATACCAAACTGGTTTATAGCTTGGACTTTGGCTTGTTTGCTAGAGCCTTCTGAGGCCTCAGATGCAGTGGAAATATACATATAATTTTTTATAACTTTATTTTTATTGATTTTCACAAAAAACGTAAAATTTTCTACATCATTTATACAATTAGAACTTAATACAAGTATAGATAATATAGCTATAAATATCAAAACTATGTACAGTGCCCATAACATTAATCTACTTCAATTAAAATTCTTACATTTTATCCAGTAACTTTTTAAGCTTCATCCAAGATAATTTCTTTTGTGTTATTCTTGATGTTCTTGAAGCAAGAGTTAGAAGTTCTCTATTACATACAGTCTTGGGCAACAATAGTAACTCAGAAAATGAAAGAACTTTTTTGCTTTTCCATTTTATAGTAATACTTTTCCTTGCTATTGCCAAAAGGGACCAGAGAAGATGCACTTGTGTTTTTGGGATATATTCTGGTATCGGAGCATTAAACAATAACGAGTCTGAAATTATACATTTATCCGACCATAGTGCCTTTGTTGTTGTGTCTTTCGGCTTTTCCTGGTTAGGGGTTGCCACAGCGGAACTATGGTCCGCTAATGATTGGCAGTAGATTTTTACGTGCTGAGTTACCGGCCCTGACGCACAACCTTCAACTAAGGCACATCCATTCATGCATGTCAACACACAGAAGACACTCTAGCTGAGAATCGAACAGGACAACGGCTTACTGTGAGGTGACAACGCTACCAGAGCACCACCACCGCAGTGACCACAATGCCTTTGTAAAATCCCTAAATCTCTGCCAGAAAGGAGTGATAGTTCTGTATTCGAAGAACATATGCATCCAGTCTGCACATGATCACATCTCCATCAATTATGACTAGTATTATTTGACATTATAGCTATTTTTTTTGTGGGGTGATATAGCTTCTATGAATATATTTCCATGTAAAAATCTTCCAATAAGGGGATGGTGTTGTGAGATTAACTGATTTGAGTATTAATTATTTATCATTTTCTGTAAAATTAAATTTATTTGTTTTTTCCACATATAGAGAGTCCTCAGGTAATTTTAAATCTGTTCTTAGTACTTTATATAACTTAGAAAATGAAAATCCCATGTTAGGATTTGTTGAGTTTAATTTACATAAAAGAGAAATTATTTTAGGTTGTAAAGAGATATCGGTCACTTGATTACTTTTAAATTCATTTACTATGTATTCTCTGTAAGTTTGAATGTTTAACCAATTATTTTGATTTATATTGCATCTGGCTATAAGACCGTTTGCTTTGTATACATCATTTGTGCCTAGGAATCGGTTCCAAAAATTTAGACCACTACCCTTCATCTCCATTATTTTCTTCATATTAAATGAGTCAAGGCAATTCTTTGTGTGCACTATGGGGAATATTAGGATTAGAAAGT
This sequence comes from Protopterus annectens, assembly GCF_019279795.1. Classification (NCBI taxonomy): domain Eukaryota; kingdom Metazoa; phylum Chordata; order Ceratodontiformes; family Protopteridae; genus Protopterus; species Protopterus annectens. The sequence goes on from NC_056749.1 coordinate 182,817,441, forward strand.
GTCTAGCCAAATAGATTTTATTATTTTTTTAAAATTGTTTAATATATAATTAATACCATATGGTAGTTTCTCATTTTTATTCTCTTTATACATTAAGTCTTTTACTACTAAAAATATTTTATTATTTTCTGTAAATATGTCATCATTTATTGCTTCATTTGTATCAGACAATAAAATAGTTTTATGTAAATTTTTCCAGTTTGATGTGTATTTGTGACTTAACCATTGACTCATAATGTGGAATATAACTGAATCGGAATAAAGGTCTAGGTTTGGGAATGCGATTCCACCTTTTTCCCACTCTGTAATGCCAATCATATCTTATTCTATGCTTTTGTGGAAACCATAGAAATTTGATTAGAAGTGAGTTAAGTTGTTTTATTGTTTTTTAGGAGGACTGATAATTAGGGTTTGAATAAGAAACAGGAATTTTGGAAGAATACACATTTTTATTAAAGATAATTTCTCTTCGAAAGTAAAGGATATTTTATTCTATTTGATTAAGTGCTCTTTAACCTCATGTATTACGTTTTTATAATTTGTCTGGTTTCTTTCCAATTTGGTTATATATATATATATATATATATATATATATATATATATATATATATATATATATATATATATTCCTAGATACTTAAGAGTATTATTTTCCCAGTTAAAGTTACTATGTTTTCTCAATTCCGCATTCATTTTTTTATTCAATAGTAATGTTTCAGTTTTATTACTATTAATTTTTAAGCCTGAAGTTTGTTCAAACTGTCCTAATGCTTTTATGATGTAATTTATTGAGGACTCTATATTTCCAATAGTTAATATGATAACATCAGCGAACAATTGTATTTTGGATGTATAGTTTGAATTAACAACGAAACTAGTTATATTATTATTTCTTACGCAATTTGCTAATGGTTCTACTGCGAAGGCAAATAGCAGAGGTGACAAAAGGGCAGCCCTGTTTAGTTCCTTTCAGTATTTGAATTTGTTTTGACAAAAAGGCTCCAATTTTAACATATGATATAGAGTTTTTATATAAGCTGTTTATTAATTCTATGAAATCTGGGGAGAAATTAAATGCTTCTAAAACTTTGAATAAATATGGCCAGGATAAACAATCAAATGCCTTTTCTACATCTAGACTAATAATTGACTATTCTTTTTTTTCTTGTTTGCAAAATCTATTAAAGATAAAAGTCTGATAACATTATCCTGAACCTTCCTGTTCAAAATAAAACCAGTTTGGTCATCTTCTATTATTTTTGGGATAAATTGGTTTAGTCTTTTTCCAAGTATTGAGGTAAAAATTTTATAATCTACATTTGGTAGTGAGATAGGACAGTAAGATGTTACTAATTTAGGATCTTTATCTTGCTTTAAAATGGGGGAGATAATGACATATTTCCATGATGGGAAGATATTTTTATTTTCTCTGAATTCCTTAAAAGCAGCTACTAGAATTTTTAAGGAGTCTTCTGGCAGTAATTTATAGATTTCTCCTATAATTCCATCTAGTCCTGGGGCCTTGTTATTTTTACGGTTTTGGATACTTTCTTTGATTTCTTTTAAAGATATTGGTTTAAGCAAACTGGCATTTTGTTCATTGGTTACTTTTTTATTAATGTTTTCATTCAGAAAACTGCTTTCAAGTATAATGTTATCAGGGTTTATATTAGTGCTATTTATATTTTCATGGTGTGTTCTGAAAATCTCCAAAATTTGAGATCTGTCACTTGCTTTGGTTTCATTTTTGTGCTACCAGTAATTTCTTTTATGTGGGTGATATTTGCTAAATGTTTTGATTTGAGTGCTAGTCTATGTAAGTTTTGGGGATTTACTGAGTAAGATTGAATTTTAAGTTTCTCTAAGTTTATTGCCACTTTGTGATTTACAATTTCTGAATACTTTGCATTTAATGATTTTAATTCAGAGTTTCTTCTAATATCTTTGGTGTTTAAATTCTTTCTTATAGCAGCAATTGTTGATTGTATTTTTATTAATTCATTATCCCATTGTTTTCTTTTGTTTAGATACCAATTTGTAATTCTACCATATAGATAGGATTTTAAGGAATACCATAAGTTGGTCTTAGAAGTCTCATTAATGTCATTTATATCAAGAAAGAATTTTATCTCGCTTAGAAGCCATTCTTTAAATCCAGTAAGTGTGACAATGTATGCAGGTAGTCTTTGCCATATTATTAGGTCTTTTGGTGTGATATTAACCTTGAATAATATGGCATTGTGGTCCGACAATGGGTAGGAACTAATTAAAACTTCCTGAACTTTAGAAATTAAGTCATTATTAACTAGTACTTTATCAATTGTTTGTTTGTGTACCATATCTATAAGAATAATAAGTGTATTTTAGTGATTGTGGTTCTTTTATAACATATATATCCCTAAGGCCTAGTATGTCAATAAAATTCTTCAATTTTTTGGCTGCTGAGGACATTCTGAATTTATCATCTCTAGTGGTATCTTTAGTGGTAAGAAAACAATTCAAGTCACCTGCGTGTATTATTTCTCCTTTGGCTTTGGTAGTTATTAACTAAAATTACATATCTTTTATTAATCTCTAAAACTACTAAGCATAACATGCCATTCTTGTCAGAGTATGCGTCTATAATTTTGGGTATTGGTAAGGATTTTTTTTCCATAATATCATCATGCCTCTTCTTTTGACTTGGTAGTGAGATTCCGTAAGAACCATATAACCATTGAAAAACATTCTATCTAGGTCTTTATTAATGATATGATTTTCTTGTAGAAAGACTATATCTGCTTTGTTCAATTTCAAATATTTAACTATACTTCCTCTTTTAATAGGATTATTAAGGCCATTAATATTTAGAGACATATATTTATATGATAATGTCAAGGATACAAATATATCTGTTAGATTTCGTTATGGGCAGGTATTTCAAAACAAATAGAATTAACAAAACATTCATAATTATATACAACTGTAAACATGGAAAATTAGATTCCTGCCTTGATGAACACATCATCCAAGCCACCATCTCCAACAATCCTACGTCAAGTCAACCTTATAATAATGCTTCTACCCTCTGTTGATTACGTATACAGATAAGCATATTCATTAATTCTTTAACATTGTGTTTTATGTTGAAAATTTTAAAGACTCAAGACTTCTAATAAAACATACTATATAGGTCTAGTTACACATAAGATGCAGTTATGAAGTAAATGCTCATATTCCACGTATTAGTCAGTGTTTAATATAACTGCATTCTCAAATTTCAACATACATATAACTGACTCAAACAACATTATGAAAAACTGAGACTATTATAAACAATAATATCTCTTTGGTTGTGTCTTAATTATGAGTAGTAGATTTGTATCCAATTCAAATTTACTGTTTACATTAGTATTTCATGTTATAGGAAGAATTTAATTAGTAGTTAAGTTTAAGCTTAATTTTCTCCTTTCCTCTGTCTCCTCTCCCTCCCCATTCACTCGTCCTCCACTGTAGACTTATAAGCTACAACTGGGATAATTTATCCGAAGGTTAGGAGCGTGATGCTTATCATTTAATTTATATTATATTGCTGCATGTTTTTTAAACTTATTAACTTGTGATAGTCATCCCTTTCCTTTGTTAATCTTTCGATCCCTCTGTATATTTAGGCTTATTATAAATGCCTTTTATTATTCCTTGAGATGTTAAACTGCTAAACTTATATGCTATGAGAAGGAAATTAGAATAGGTGTGTATCTCTTTAATTATTTAATTTATGTACACACAAAAAATATCTGAAGCTTATTTACATTCACTCTTAGATTTCATGTATTACTTACTATTACTGCTCAAGATCTTGGGTATGTGCCTCCAAGGGTTACCATCCTGTTGGCTATGTTACATATTTTAACTTTTCTATAAATCATAGTGTACTGGTCTATCATATATCATGACGTGCTCAATAAACATTTGATATTATTGAGTTATTACACTGTCAGTGGGGTTCAACCCCTTTTTACATCTATTTTCTCTCTTTTTTCACTCTTTCAAAACTAAAGAATAAAACAGTATGTGTTTCATCATTTTCTATTACATAACTAATGTTTATCGTGGTGCATCAATAATATAAGCATTGTTACTGGGTAGTTACATCTATGTGCACTTATGTTAAGTGTTTAACTCTTAACCTATGACTTCACTAAATATAACTGTAATAATTTTATTCTGAATCTACATACAATAAAAGGAACCTCTCCCCTTCCCTCCTTTCACCCACTCTCTTAGGATGTTTGTCTATTTTAAACTTGTTGTGTCTCCTCCACTACAATGTTCGTTATTGGTATCTTAATGTTTGAATTGTTTCAATGTCTGTACAGCACAAATTACATTGTTGAGACAAAATATTAGCTGAGGGGTTTTGTTTTAAAATATGTTTCACTGCAAGCTTTCTTCCTTGAATTAGAATGCCCAAATCCCTCAATCTTCATAGTTATCTATTTTAAATCTTTAAGAGTAACATTCATCCAAAGTTTCTACCTTCATCATATCGCCATGTTTAGTTAGGGGACTAAGAAAGTGTTTCAGATCTGCTTGTACTAATCAGTGTCTGCATAGCAACGATCTAACACAATATTCAAATACATAAATGCACTTACAGATTTCTGGCAACATCCTACATGCTAACTGTTAGCACAAAGTTCCGTTTTGCTTTTCTGGCTGTGAAATTACAATTTAAGTATTTTAAATCGGTCTGTAACTTTCGCGGCTGTATAACTGCCACATTCCATCATTTTCTTTTGTCGCAGATGATTCTTGGTGTGCGACACAAGTTCAAAGGTCAAATGCATTGCAGATACAAGTTCCCATGGTCTTGCGTTAACCTGAAGAGCTGACAGGATTTAAAATGCTCGAGCCCTGGTTCTTATGAAGCTTTTCCTAGCCCTAGAATCAACTGTATTCTCGAGGTGTGTGAAAGTTTTCTAAAGCTATTCTTGCTTTGATACGCTCGTGCATTGTTAAAGTAGAAGTCATTGCATGTGAAAAAAAAAGAATAAGCAGGTCAATACTGATTTTTTTATTTTTTTTTTGAAAGAAAAACACCATCAACAGTATAAATCATCTACAGTATATCTGCAGAAGAATTCTACACATCTCAGATGACTGGTACTATACCTTATTTTACAGAAATGAGAAGAAAAACATATGATTCATTGCAGCTGTGACAACATTTACGAGAGTCTCTCCAACAGTATACGCCCAAGCCCTAAGTCTCCCTCCCACCACGAATCTGACAGCAATTCTATCTTTACCAATTCAGAGCTTTATGTCTATAATATAGATTATATTTAAGAAAGGTGTTTATATAGGATCTATTTATACCATACACCTTGGTAAATACAATAAACTATATTTCATAGTCCTTCACATCCAAGTTCAGTGCAACCATGAAACCACACCATCTTATTGAATCATACTATTTACATAGAATTTTTGATGCCACAAGTAGAGAAAGATAAAATAAAGAAAAATTAGAGCAATGACAGACTAGAAGGCTGTGTACATGAAATAATAATTACTGAAAATGAGTACATTTTTTATCAGAGGCAAGAAGGGACAGGAGTGGAAAAATAATTTGGAAACATAAAAGTAAAGTTAGGGGATATATAGGGGTGAAGCACAGATAAATGCCACATATTTAATTGTATAAACAGACTTATTACCACTTGATCAGACTCTCCATGGGGGAGAGCCATGGGAATAGGGTTTGCAACACCTACAGAAAATTTCTCCTAGTAGCCAATCATCCTAAACTGCATAGCTTTGGGAAGGAAATGCAAACTCCATACAGACAGCATCTGGGATCAGAGCCAAACACCAGACCTAGAATCTGAGCCATGCTGCTAACTAGTGTGCCACCAGGCTATGGTGGTAATTATTTCACGGAAAGGGTGGTTTGTCCTTGGGACAGTCTAAATATACAGATGTGCAACTGGAATAAGTTGTCTAATGCATGAGGAAAGAATATGGTAAGCTACAGAGAAGGGGTGCAAGCTGCCTAAGAGAGGACTGTATCATATTAAAGCCTCACTAATGATCATTTTTTGCTGGTCACTAATGTTATGGCAGTTTAAAAGAGCATTGCACCATTTGTGCTAAAAGTGTAACAACTATAACAGTACCACTTCAAGTTTTGAGAGACGGAAACGTGCTATGTTATCAAATAGAAAAACCACACTGGAGAGACAGATTTAATGTATAGCACATGGAGATATGCCAAAGTAACTGTGCTAAAAGTAGTCAGAAGAAAGGGAAAAACAGCAAACTACTGAATGCACATAAACAAAAACATTATTTGTTTGGGAGTTCCTGCACACCCAAATTGCATAATTCTAAATGTACTAATTTTGATGTCCCTCAGCCTTGGAGGAAGGGGGATACATCCTTATCAGCAATGTTCAGCTGTTGCAAACTTACTACACCTAATACACTAGAACAGGACTTGATGTTAACATTTCAGTAACATGGCATTCAATAAAAGTGCTAATCATAAAATGTAAGGCTCAAATTAAGACAGTATGTCAAGTATTACACAGGTGGAATATTTATTTCTTATGTCACAAATGGTCTTGCAAAAGTGTCCATAATACACAATCACAGGTAAGACGGACTATAAACTTCATGAATATCAAATTTTCATTGTGTATATGAATGGGAATGAAGATAAAATGTCCCAAACACCAGTGATCTCAGTGATGGAAGGGTAACAGGGGGAATGGAATAATTCTCCAGCCTGATAACAATTAGGGTCTATGCTGAAAAATGGATAGTTGTAGTCTCAGGGGTTGACTCCAGATCCTCCGACTATTGGGTGAAAGATGTCCTTCCATGGCAGATGGACAAAACTAACTAGCACCGTCAAGGGCGCAAAATACTCCAATGTTGTATGGAGGACAGTACCCTCTGGTCGGCGGTCATGCGGGTATAGGCAGGGTTCTCATGTCTCCAATAAGGAATAGGTTGACACCCATAAGAGGACTGTATGATGGTCAACAAAAATGGAAGGAAAAAGAATCTAGATAAACAACGTAATGTAGACCAAATACTCAGACGCCCTGTAATACAAGTTGCAAAGTTTACTATAGTAATTGATGCAGTACTGGTGCATTCTGTGTAAAATACACACCTCTGTTGCACAGACTGGGAATTGCTGCATTTTGAAGCTCCTAATGCCTATGTGTATACCATATGTCAACCCAAAAGTAAACCTTAAAGTTTCACTTTGTGCGGCTTCAGAGTCCTCTTAAATAAAGTTTTAGATAAACCCTACACCCAAAAACTGAAGTTTTTATTTGTCATGTATCCCTAAAGCAAGCATCAAATGAAAGTACAGTTGTACAGTTGTGTAAAATGTTACCATAACAGCAGATGTTCTTTTCACTGTTGCAGTGCTCATTACCTCTGGGATATCCTGCCAAGAACAGCCCGTTTGGCCAGTACACCAAAGCCTTTATCACCTGGGGGCATTGCACATCAGACGTATGCTCCTCGTTCAACCACAGGGCCTAAAAATGATGTACGTGCACTCCCAACTCAGAAGTGAAGTGCCCTAGCAGAACTAGGACCCTCGAGTGAAAAGGAGGACATGTACATCCAGAAAAAGGAAGGAAACCTCTCAACCAGGAAGAAAATACCACCCATGCAAAAAGAAGTGAACAGAGGGGCAGGAGGGAGTGAATAATGCAACAGTGAGAAGGACATCTACTGTCATGGTAAGATTTTACACAACTGTACTATGTCCTTCCATATCACTTTTGCAATATTCATCACCTCTGGGAGAGTACAAAAGTTACAGTGAAGGCAGGGACAAGACAGGCAAGGAGAAGCCCTCTACAAACCCTTGCAGGATGGCCTTAGCACAGGCAACAGTATGCAATTTGTAATGTTTTGTGAATGTGTGAAGAGAAGACCAAGTAGCAAATTCAAGGATGGAGTTTGGTGTCAGTCTCTAAAGGAAACTCCCAAGGAAGCCATTGCTCTAGCAGAAGGGGCCCTCCTAGAAGCAGACAATTACTTACTATGAAAAGAACAAAGAAATGGCCTTGGAAATCCAGGAGGAGATGGTTTGCTTTTAAGATACCAAACTCAAAGTCCTGCTATGAAAAGAAACAAAAAGCTGATCAAATTTATGAAGGGCCTTTGTTTTGTCTAAATATCTACGCTGTCTATACAAATTCAAAGTATGAAGAACATTCTCACTAGCAGATTGTGGAGAAGGGAAAAAAGAAAGCTGGACAGATTGGTTAAGAGACAGCTCATTAACCACTATGAGCATAAAAAAAAAAAAAAAACGATTTGTATGATGAGACACGCCCTCTACGAAAAAGTAAAGAGGAGTGGTTATTATTAAGGCCTGCAATTCAGATACCTTCTGGCAGAGATTAAAGCAGTCAATAAAACAGTTTTCCAGGTGTAGTGCTGCAAAATAGTAGTAGTGGCAGGCTCAATGAGCCTAAATCAGCTTTTCAAGGACAAAATTAAGATCCCAAAGAGGCGGAATGGGCTTTCCTGGGGGTCTACTATGAAGGACACATTTAAGAAACAAGTAAGTGTCAGACAGAAAGAAATGGCTGACAAATGGGCTTTTGAAGAATAAGCTAAGCCTACATGCAGAAATTCACACAGGTAAGAGATCCAAGGCAGCCTCCAATGAAAAGGGGTCTTGGTGATGTTTAAGACACCAAATACAAAATCTCTTCCATTTGGACACGTGATTTTCTCATATTGGGTTTCCTGGTCTTCTGCAGGACCCTAAGCATATCCTCTGAAAACTGGTGTCTGAAATAAATTAAAACCCTATCACCCAAAGTGTCTGTTGAAGAGGGGTTAAATGAGGGTAAGGGAGAGTTCCTCTGTCCTGTGTGAGAAGACCCCATGCAGTGAGGTAACCTGTGATGAGTGCCCCTGGCCAGAAAGAATAGGAGGGGGAACTGGTGTTGTCTGGGCCAAAATGGAGTCACCAACAAGATTTTTGGAGAGTCCTTCTCAACTTTATGAATGACCATGGAAGAGGAGAAGGGGAGGAAAGGCATACAGGAATATTCCCTTCCAAGAGAAAGATGTGGCATCCACACGGCTTGGGACTCTAAGGAGGCAAAAAGATCTACTTCAGGAATACCCCACCAATGAACTATGGCTAGAAACACATTCCTGTGAAGCATCCATTCATGAGGCTGTGTCCAGGACCTGCTGAGAAAACCTGCTATAAGACTACACTCTGAAGGAATATAAACTGCCTGTAACCTGCAGACTGATGGCAATTTCCCATGCCTGGAGAGCTAAACTTCAAGAAAGGCAAGACCTCATGCCACCTTGTTTGTTGATATACCACATCACTGTGGTTTTGTCCATATAAACCTTCAAGGGACCCAGGATCCAGAGCACATGGAAAGCCTGAAGAGCCAAAATAATAGCCCTTATCATTTTGATGTTGATGTGATCTGCTGTCTGCGCAGGGGACCAAAGGCCCTACACCTTCACAGTTCCCAAAGCAGCTCCCCACACTAGCTCAGATGCGCCTGTGTAGAGTTTCTAAGACAGATAAATGGAACACCTGGACTATGGGAAAACTGCTAAATCCACTAGTGAAATTCCAGTTTGAGACAAGGAAGCAGAAGAATAAGATGATACAGTAGGTGGTGGTGTTGTAGCCACACTGATTTTAGGTACCACTGAAGCTTCCTCGTATGCAACCTGGACCAGGGAATCATGGGGACAGTGGAGGCCAAGAACCACAGAGCTCTGAGAAACTCCCTGGCTGGAAGAGAGGACAGGAGGAGCACAGAAAGAAAATAAGTTTAGAGGAGCAATACTTTGGGGGCAGGAATTGATGCCAGAATTGAAACAATCTGGAACTTGCAGCCTAGAAAAAATGTGATCATGAGATCCCTTGGAGTAGACACCACATACTTAGTTTGTTTGCCTTTTCTTCACTGGGAAGTCCGCTCTGAAAATGTGAAAGTTCAAACCCCTGCCTAGGTTCAATCAAGGTACCTAGTACCTCTTCCTGTACAAGAGATTTGAGGAATCCCTTTAGGCCCCTTCAATATCCACAGCGAATGTCTGTAAGGCCTCCAAAGTCATGCAAGAATCAGTTTCTGTACCAGCCTCCGACAGGGTCGTGGCAGAGGAAACCAAAGGTAACACCTGTATTCTCACTTGCCTCAAACGAGACATCTGGTGGAGGCTGGACAGAAGTAGAATCGGACTTTGACTTCTTGGCCTTCTTTAATGGTGGCTGTACCTCAGGACAAGTGGATTCTGCCATGGTACCTTGGACCACTAGCTTGAGATATTGGTTCTCAAGGTAAATGGAAGGTGAAGAAAGGTGACAATGCAAAGTCTTCGGAACAAAAGCTTGACAGATTGAATACTATGTGGTGGTGGGATGCACCTATCACGGTGGTCTTTATGGGGAAATCTGCCTCCCACACTGACATTTCCCTTTCTTGGATGACATGCAACCCATTTGAAAAATGCAGGCTTATTAAAACCAAAAAAGTGAATGGTGTTCAGATCAATGCACAAGAATGGCATTCAGACTGGAGGCAACAAAGTTTTGCGATGAGAGAGTATGTACATTACCTTTATGCCATACACTTATGCAGGGAGCACATCTGATGTACAAAGTTCCCTAGGTGATAAAGGCATTGGTATACTGGCCGGACTTTTGGCTATCCCTGGCAGATGTATGAGGTAATGAATACTGCAGCAGTGATATGGAAGGACATCAATTTTAATATTTGATGTCTAACCCTACCATATCTTTAAAGCTTATGCAGCAAAATCCCACACAGTTTTGAACACACTTATGTTTCTCCCAGTACAATCTGTTGGAATTCTAGAAAAGACTAGTGGCCGACATGTAATCCATGTTTAATATGTATTAATCACAATGTTTACAAGCTCATAGGCAAACCCTAGATAGTTTGTCCAAAGACCACTTGAGACTAGGCAATAATGCATACTCAAGAGTTTCTTCCTTCTTCCACAAAGACAACAATGGATCAACTCAGAGAGAGATAATTTGAAGTTACCCATTCAGCCAGCAAGAATAACTTTTAAAATAGGCAAGGTTACTATTGTTTGCCAAGTAATGGAAGCTTACTACACAGGTGGGGAATGAGAAATGAAGGTACAATACCAACATTCCATATTACATTTCTAATGCACATTTAGGTATTCCACATAAGTAGACGAGCACCCATTTATTTTTCCAAAGGTGTGGGAGATCAAAAAGGGTTGAATTTTTTATGTAACAGGCTAAACACAAGTTAAATGGCAAAGTCAGAATATTGGGAGAGAGCTGCCAATCTGTCAGGATAACCATAGGCCTTGAGGTCAATGATCAATTTGGGAGTCTGCGAGGCCTCTTGACATGGATATGCTTAGACAAGTACCTGTCAAAGGTGGCATTATATTTAACGGGTATGATGACAAGGTAAATACAGGGGAAGTACAACTTGTTTGGATCTAGAGGAGATGCACCTAGACTCTAGATGGGTCAGATAAAAAGATTTCCTAACTACTGTGGAGAGTCAATGGTCAAAAGATAAGCAGCCATCCACAAAGGTGCTTAGATCTCTGTCCAGAAGAGGGTTTATGTCACCTATGTGGGAGGACATGGAAAAGTTTAATAATTGTGTGTTTTGGCTCTGAATCCATTGTCCTTGCACCAGTTAATGGCATGGTATAATGCTTGTTGCAGCAATTTTGTATCAGAACATGACTACTAACAATACCCACTTTGTTATCTACTAAAAATTCAGATAACCACAAGCAGGAATATTGAGGTGGGCATCTAAGTAGAAAATGCCAAATAGGAGGGTGTCCAACACTTATCCCTGGACAACACCATTGGTAAAATTTTTACTTTTCAGTTATAGGTAAATCAGTGCGAATCAAACCCCATATTTAGTGTCTATGAGGTGAAGACCTTAACCATTATGCCAAACCCAATGTCCCTTTCAGAAGTAGTACTTGCAACATTAAATACAAGGATTCAGTTAGACAACTGGTTAGCTATCCAACGCACAGCATATAGATGAATTTCCGTTCAAGTCTGCAAATCTGTAAATAAATCAGAGGCTTTCTATAGGTCAAAAATTGCATAACCACTACTTCATTACGGTTTACCATGAAGATAGCAACCCATTACATCCGAGGAACACCTCCAGGTGTTTCTGCAGTTACATCCTACTGATAAACCTAGACATCAAATATTGCTTGCTCATATTTGCATTAATTCCAAAAACCATGCTACATACAGAATATTAAAATGTTTCATCTTAAAGCTTATACAGTGGCAAACACAGCTGTATTGATACTTGATCTCTGTATAGTTCAGGTAAACTGATAATTGTTGTTCATATATTTAAGCAATAACCGACGACGTGGTGTGGTATATTTAAGATTTACCTATGGTTAGTGTGGTTTAATCACGAGGGCAAAGCCAGAGTGATTAAATAAAGCCAACCGTAGGTAAATTTCAATATACCACAACCACGGAGTCGGTTATTGCTATTATACAATGACATTACTTAAGGAAAAAAAATACTTACTTCTCTTAAATGTCTTTGTGTAACAGTGCACTACTGTTCTTCCGCTGGTTGTGGTATACTGCTTCCTTGTTTTGATGCACTGAGTATGCATATGGGACTTGCGTCCCACGCATACCCAGTACTTCAATGCTTTGAAACAGAAGCAACGGAGAATTTGTAAAAAAAAAAAAAAAAAAAAAATGTTTTTAACAGTTTATACCAACGGGAAAAAAAAAAAAAGTCTGGGCGACCGGACGTTTTTCCGTTGGTATATCGTGGGATTTACAATGGGCACACTGGCGAATCAGCATGCATGTTTTGAAATATTAATGGGGGCTCATAGTATAATTATTTATGTGTCATAAATGTCATGTTTTTCTAAACATCTCAACACCCAAGTAGAGCAGACAGAACTTCTTAGCCTCATATGAAAGCAGTCAGTCGGATGAATAAAATGCTGCTGACAGTATGTGTGTAACTTGAGTGGTTGCAGAGATATTGCAAGTGGTTTACAAAATATTACAAACTTAACAGTTACCAGATTTACTGTGACTTGTAAAATCCAGTTTAAAACCTAGAACCTGAAGTATACTACATACTACCACTATAAAAATAGTTTGTGATGAGAGTTTGTCATTTACACTTCCTTAATGACCACTATGGTTCCAGAGATACGTACATTTTGTGACATGTGAGGACATAATTTGACTATCAAAAAGCTTAGGCTTCACCCACTGGAAGTTACAGTACAAACTTCCAGTGCTCCATTGGAGGGAATGGGTTAAGAAGGTGGGACCTGTCTTTGATGAGGACAAACTGAAAACCTCTTAGCCCTGGATACTCACCAAAGTCTACACAGATGCATGTAAATCTACCTTTGTAACTTCAAGATCAGCAAGGCTAAAATGCCTGTAGTTATTAGGTACAGAGGTACAGTCATTTTTAATTGGGGACAATACAATGCCTGTTTTCCAGGATTCATGTTAACCCATAGAAAGGCTTAGATTAAAGAGGTTAACATAGGGTACACAAAGTGTATTTTGCACTACACATCAGGTGTCCCAATATGCTATATTGTCCCAAGGATGTGGTGTTCTTATCACAGTGCTGTGTACTTATGAGGGTGTTGGGGACTGAAAAATCTGTGGGACATATAATGATGCAAATTAAGTAAAACAGGCACTGAATTTGTCAGCTAGAACATTTGCCATTTCTTTTCAGCATGAGCGGGAAGTGTTGTGGATAAGGTCAGAATATATTTGGGTGTTGATTGATTACTTCCCAACAAAGATAAAGAATGATTGACAGTTCCACTAAGTTTTAGTGAGTATTTTCAGTTCATACTCATGGTTAATCTTTTAACTGGCACCCTATAGGTCATGAAAATTTCATCAAAATGTAAATTAAAGGTCATGCTGCTAAACGCTAGGAGTCTAAACACAGAAATGCACTCATTGCAAGCATTCTTAACCTTGGAAGATGCTGACATTTGTGCAGTCACAGAAACATTGTTCAAAGCTGTGGAGAGCACCCCAGTCATACCAGTTTACTTATCCTATCATACATTCAGATCCCAAACCACTGGCACCAAAGCAAAAGGAGATGGAGTTGCAATACATATAAAAAACATGCAGACCTCCAGGCTGGTCAAACAGTATGACACACAAAAGACACCCAGGTGCAGTTAACAACTGACAATATCCCTATTCAAATCAGAGCTAGGTACAGGCTCCCAACTTTGATTCAAGATACCCACTCCTACCTGGACCTCTGCGAATCTATCAATATTCAACTCTTTACCCTGATCCTCGGCAACTATAACTATCCAACCATAGATTGGAAGAGCTACTCATGCCAAAAATACAAATACCCAGAGATTCCTTGATTTCATCAATGCAAATGCCATGGATCAGTTGGCTAACACCCAAGAGATGAAAATATCTTGGACTTGGTATTAACCAACATGAGTAACCACTTCAGCATCCCTACAGTGTCATCATCCCCAGTAAGATCCAGCCACAAAGCGATCACTTTTAAAGTCACCATCTCCCCCAACCTAGGGTCAAACAAAACAACTTCCCAAAGCTGATTACAACCTCGCGAGGAAAGGTATAAATAGCTTCACAGCCCCCTTCCCCTCCACAGGAACTGGCACATATATACAAACCTATACCAAAGTACATTAAGAGCATTTATATAGCTGCATGGAATCAGGAATACGTGACAGGATGAAATCCTCCTCTTCAAGGGAGAGTAACCCTGTCTGGTAGACATCTGCAATAAATAAATTCTGCAATAAAAGGAAAAAATTGCTGTCCAGGACCAAGGAGGAGCAAGTGCCTAATTGGAAGCACTCTCTCCTTAGCCTGAACACGCTAATAAGAGCACTAGTGAAATCATTCAAAGCAAACAGAGTCCAAACTGGCCACATCTACTAAAAACTATTATAAGGCCTTCTTCACATATGTCTGCAATCTCAAAGGAACCACCCAGATCTGCTCAAAAACTGGTGAGACCTTCAGGCAGAAAGATTCAGTGAAAATTTCACCCCTCCGTCACCTTCATCAGTAAATCAGGACATCCCCAGCACCTGCCCCCCTCCCCT
Source organism: Protopterus annectens (assembly GCF_019279795.1). NCBI lineage: Eukaryota > Metazoa > Chordata > Ceratodontiformes > Protopteridae > Protopterus > Protopterus annectens. The sequence continues at coordinate 182,832,624 of NC_056749.1, forward strand.
TACCTGTAGGGAACAATTCATCACTGTACTCTCAAAGGCAAGACAATACATGTGACCTGATAACATCCCAAGCTGCATCCTACATGAACTCAGGTAGGAGCACCATTAGGTCCCCTATTCAACCAAAGCCTGAGTACCAACTTCATCCCAGCCAAGTGAAGGACTGCCACTGTCATCTCTTTGCACAAAGGTTGAGTGTCAATTGATCCAGGAAATTATAGACCCATCAGCCTAACTAGCCTGATCTTGAAGGCCACAGAGCAGATTTATCATGGATCTCATTATCAAGGACATTGGCATCCTCCCAAACACTCAATCCAACACAGTTTGGTTTCATCAAGGGAAGGTCTTGTCTGTTAAATTTGGTCAACTTCTTTGAGACGGTCATGAAAACCATGAATGAAGGGAAGACTCTGCACACTGCCTTCCTTGACCTTGCCAAAGGTTTCGATACCATTCCCCACTCGGGTATAATAAACTCTCACAACTAGGCATCAAGCCATACGCTACCAGATGGGTAAGCAAACTAGCTCACTGATGGAACCCACCTAATCAAAAGAGGAAAAGCTACCTCAAGCAGTAGACTCATAATGAGAAGTGTACCCCAGGGACCACATCTTGGGGCCTCTGTTTAGGATGTACTTTTCTAAGGTGCAGGCCAAAAGCAGTGGGCTATGCCTGACCAAGTTTGCAGATGACTGCAAGCTGGGTGCAGTCATCAATTCCCCTAGCAATGTGGACATCCTCCAAGATGGTCTCACCCAAACAAATGACTGGTGCCAGAAACATGGCCTCAAACTGAATGCCAAAAAAATGCATCATCATCATCCTCTTTGGGGAGAGTGGCGTCCCCACAAATTATCACTTTAATAATAAGGTACTAAGCACTCAATCAGTTGCAAGGGACTTGGGCACACAGGTTGATAGCAAACTGACTTTTTACCACCATATTGCCTCCGCTGTACGGAAAGCTTTCTACATGGCACACCTCATTTGTAAGGGTATCTCATCCAGATAAAGATGGCCATAACACCCCTATATTCTTCCCTTAGAAAAGGAAATACACTCCTGGGATCCCACCTGTGTCCCTGCTGGACAGTGCCATCAGGTGCTGACTTGTTGGTACATGGGCCAAGTTCTTGGCTAGGCTTGTAAGGGCCTTAGGACCAATAGCCTAGTAACTTACTATGATCCTATGCCATCTCATTTAATTGAACCTTTTAGACTGCTGGAATGCAATTTATTATAGGCATGCAGTAATTTCTTCCTGTTATTATACACAGCTAGTTTAAATGGATATCAAACAGGGAGATTGAATGCCACACTATATTTGGTGTGGCTATGACTGTCTTGCCTATACATATATTTAAGTGTGTATAGAAATCAGGGGCATAAGTGGGTACTTTAGCAATGGGGGCAGTTGAGAGGGAATGCAGCACACCTTCATCAGCTCATACAAGTTTGTGTAAGAGGTGTAAGCAGAGAAGTGTAACTTGTACTGTAGGATGGCATACTACATTACAGCTGTAACTAAGGCAGAGGGAAAGGGTATCTGCCCATTGTGTACGCTGTTGGGGGTACAAACAGCAATTTCCAACAGTGCGCATGTACACTGGCATTCATTTTGTAGCCAAGGGTAACATGATGACTTCTTAAATGAATGCCAAAGATGCAAACATGTCTAATCTATTTAAAGGCTCAGTACATTAATACTGCACCTATGCAATTGTTATTGATGTAGCAAGAAGCCTGCAACATTACAGTTCATAAAGACCGACTTTGTTTCGTCCT
>NC_056749.1:182841914-182866914 GCF_019279795.1 Protopterus annectens
CTTCAAAACTAGAAGACCAAGTTGGATTCAAAGGCCAACAGGCAGACATGTCTGACAAATGAGTTTTAGCAGAGGAATATGCCTAAACATCATTGAGTAATTCACACAAGTAAGAAAGGAACATAGGGACCCCCACAGAAAAATTGTCCTGGACATGCTTGAGACAAGAAATAGAAAATTTCTTTCATTTAGCCACATAGGATTTCCTAGTGGTGGGTTTTCTGGCCTCAAGCTAAACCCAAAACATGTCCTCAGAAAATTTGTAACTGAAAGGAAATCAAACCCCTATCACCCAAAGTGTCAGAGTGTGGAAAAGTGAGGGTGAATGAGAAACCCCTTGTCTTGCGTGAAAAGATCCAGACTGTGAGGTTACTAGTGATTACTGCCCCTGGCCAGCTGAAACAGAAGTGGGAATCAGTGCTGTCTGGGCCAAAAGGGAGTCTCCAGCAAGACTTAGGATGCATCTCGTATGATCTTGTGCAGAACCCTGGGAAGTAGAGAAGAGGATAGACATACAGAAACATCCCCTTCCAAGAAAAAAAAACACATGGCACCCACTTTCCAAGTCAGTGGACTTGGAAATCTGGAACAAAATCAGAGTAGCTGTCTGTTCAGAGAGGAGGCAAGAAGATTTATTTCAGAAGTACCTCACCAATAGACAATGTCCATAACAACACTATGTGAAGCATCCATTTGTGAGGCTGTGTTCTGGATCTAAAGCGATGCAAACCCCATGAGGAACCAAGTGATGGCAGATTACAAAAACTCAAGTCTGAAGAGCCAGCCTGTAAAGAAGGCAAGTCTTTAAGCTCCACCCCTTCTTGTTAATGTACTACATGACTATAGTGTTGTCTGTAAAAACCTGTAAAGGACCTGAAACCCAAAGGGAGTGAAAAGCTTGAAGAGCTCTGATTTTGATGTGATCTGTTGCTGGAACCAAAGACTACGACTGGAAGCAACCATGTACAGTTCATGAGTAGGAAGAGGAACACGAAAAGGCAGGCCTGAATTTAGGGAGAGCTGCTGAGATGGGGTACAAAAGTGACTGGAAACTCCAGAGGGAGGCAGTGCTGGTGCTAAACAGCCTTGAGATACCACTGAAATGTCTTCACATGGAGTTTGGCACAATGAACCATGGGAATGGTAATACCATGAACCCCAGGGCTCGGACAAATTCCCTTGCAGGAAAAACTAGAAGAGGAAGAAGAGGAGACGACTGTAAATAAGTGGTCATAGTCCAGATCTTGGGCGGCAGAAGAGAAGCCAATATTAGGTTGGTCTGAATCCTGCAACGCAAAAACACTTGGTCCTGAGAGGGAGTCAAAACTAATCCCACATTGTGCAGTAGAAGCATAGTGAAGTGTAGATCTTGAAGCAGCAGCTGCTGAGAGGGGGCCTGAATCAGAAGGTAGTCTAAATAATGAAATATTTGAATTCCATGCAAGAAAACATCCTGAAGGAAGGGACTTTAAGAACTTTAAGAAAGATGTTGAGATAGGACATATCTATAAAGGCCCTCCATAACTCCTCTTTACTGGGAACCAGAAACAGTCTGGAATAAAAACCTGCTCCCTCTTGAGACAAAGGAACAGGATGGATGGTCCCTGTTCCACCAGATCCTGCACGACCAAAAGAAAATGAGGAAGCTGGTAAGGAGGCGGCGGAGGGAGACCAGAAAATGGAGGAAGGGACTTTCAAGCCATAAACAGTATTGGATGATTGGCGGTACCCAGGCATCTGTGATGATCTGTTGCCTAACAAGGAAGGAATGAGTTAGCCTGAGGAACAAGAGGAATGTGGTCAAGAGGGAGGGAAAGCTGGGTGTGAAAAGAAGTAGGATTGGTGGCAAAGTTCTGAGGATTAGGCATTTGTACATCAAATATGTACCTTACCCCTTGTACCAAAGACGTACATCTGACATATGACACCACAAAAGGAGTAAAAGCTTTGGTATACTGGCCAGACATTAGGGTATCCAGCAGCGGATAGCCCAAGTATAAAGAATACTGTAACAGTGATAAGGAAGACCATCATCTCTTGCAATGATGACTGCCTTTCTTATTCCACATGTCATTTTCCTGAGAACATCTTGATCCACTCTACATTTTTTTCATAAATTTCAGGATGTGTTCTCCTGCTGCAAATGACAAGTTGTGATGGTCAAGGAGTGATAAAAGTCAACCTCTACCTCAATAACCTTTGCACTTTTCAAACCCAGAGCTCCAGAGATGTTTGCCATTGTCCTTCCCACTGCATGTTTGCAATTCTGTGTTTCTCACCATTGAAATGTCACTGCACATCATGTCATCCACCACGATGAATTGTGAAAATTGTGATGCAGGTCTTGCAAAAAGCATATTTTACTCCATGCCTATTCACAGAAAGCCAAAGGCACTTGTGTATCTCCTCCTCTCCTCTTCTTTGGAGTCCATCTATATTCATATCCCTGTCCTGATTGTGATCCAGACAGTCTGCATCTATCAGGTTTGTAAAACAAGTGTGTTAATAAACAAAGAAAAAGAAATGGGGCTATACTAAAAAAAAAAAAAAAAAAAAAATTGATAAACTGCAATACCCAAAAGAAATACTTCTACCAAGTAGAACATGGCTAAATTACAATATTCAACTGCAACTATTTACAGAAAAACTGTGTGTTCCTTAGCACCAGCAACTCCTTCACATCCTCTCCCAGCTAAATCTGTGAACTCAACCAATCAGGGGCAAATCCTACTATTAACTTGAGACATTGACAGAGTAAGAGAATGTGAATTAATATGCATTATCTGAAGTAGAGACTGTATAATTCTAATTATTATTTAAGTGCAATTCACAACTTCTCCAAAAGTCACTACTTTTAGGATAATTAAAAGGGACAGAACTAAAATGTGAGTCAAAATCAGTGACAGTTGAGAGTTATTTATACAAAATGAATGGTGTGGAAACCACCTAGCATTCTACACGTCAGACTTTCACAGTAATTAAATACCAATAGACAAGTAAAATAAATACATAACCAAACACGGTCTTTCACAGACAAAATCTTCTCCTATCTTGGCAATTTGAGGCATAAAATGTAAAATTCATACCTTTGCCCAGTTAGGTGAAGCAGCTTCACCACAAGCCCATAACTCCCTCAAATGCTGTACAGAAGGCAAGTAGAAACAAGAACAAAAATAAAACAAAAAACATAAACCAGTAAACAATGATAATCCAACACAGAGTATAGCTCCCAGCAACAGCAGTCAGCAGCCGATCAACAGTACAACCACAACCATCCCAACTGCACTCTGAACAAAGCAAAAAGCAAATCTTAGTCCTTTTGAAATATTGTGACAACTAGCTCTTTTGTTACGTGGTCTGGAGTACTGTCACTGTACCCTGCAGGCACATTGCATCTACCGGTTTGACACCTTATTGTCCAGTCTATCCACAACGAAAGCAGTAGCAGGAGACCTTTTCTTGCTGGCAAGTCCCCATATAAATTAGCTCAGTGCCCTGCAATACCCTTTTTGAAGTTACTACAGTGGCACTCGACTGGCCAACTTATGTGCCTTCTTACCGTGCCTGTTTACCTTAGAAGTTATTTGATTGGATCTAATTACAGTAAATCAGCCAATCAAGAATGCAAAGCAGAGTCACCACTGTTCAATGAGTAACAGTGGTCTCGTCGAATGTTAACTGTGGAGTGTTCTGCACAACCCAGAATACTTGACTGCTCAGAACACACCAAGTGCAAATATAAACGTTTCCATCCTTTGCTCTTTTAAAATAATATTTGACTTCTAACTCTTTAAATAGAAATAAACAGATCTTCACAGTCAACTTCACTCAGCATTCAAGGTGAATTCCTTGATATCCATTTCTCAAATGAAGCATGACATGGATGAAAAATTACATCTGTTTCATAAAGTTTGTAAATTTCACAATAAAACAAGATTCATTATCAAAAACTAACATTTCTCGAATAGAATGGGTAACAAAATGGTCTTACTTTTAAACAACTGATTGGGATGAAAAGCAAGTCATGGTAAAGGTATCCAAACATTTTCAATTTGATGATACAAAAACTAAACACTTTCGAAGAAAATGGAAAATACAATCACCATGGAGTTTAGCCCATTTTTTTCATGTCATTCCTATGGGGGAGTTATTATTTGACAGTTACCACACATCAATTCCTCATTTGATATCACAATCGGTGTCAGAACACAATACATACAACCTGCTAAAAACTTTCATTCTATATCCTGAAAGGTAAGCATAATTCTACATTTTCAGTAGTACAGAATGACAACTATAAAGAGGAACTGTTACTCTGGATAACCAGCAACAGTTACAGATTTCTGACAATTATTGCTAATCTTCTAGAAAAGAAAGGGACTAACCTTGTTTCAATGTTAACAGGCCAGTCTTTCAACATATACTCAACACTGAAATGCAAGTACATTTTGCAGCACTGTATTTAACGTGTTTCACATATAAATACTCCACTGTCCATGGCATACATCAGTAACTAATCAGTGGTGTCCACATCTGTAGACCCTTCTGTAATGGACAAGGTACTCATGGCATTCGCAAGACATATTCATTGTCTTACACAGTCTTGTACTTAAACTTACATTTGCATGAACTCATAGGCACTGAACAGTGACGTAATTTTGGTGAACCCTTTTGAGGAACAGGTTTCCCTTCATTAAACAAAATAATCAATGGTTTACGACTTACATATATGGTACAGTTATACCCATACAATTCCTTACAAAATCGGTGGGTGCAAAAAATGACAATAAATCCTTGTCTAATTAACAAAATTACCATTTTTCAGCAGAAGTTAGCATATGAAGCAATACATTCCCAACACTATAGGTATTCGGTGTCAACATACAGTTTGTAAACAACTAAGCACCACACATCAGGAGCAAATCTTAGTCAATGAAATAATGCAAAAATATCTGTAGATTCTGTTTTTGATTTCAGAAATAATGCTCGCTATTGTTGTCCTTAACTGAGAAGTAGATCTCTGTGTAATAAATGGGACAAAAGTGCTTCCAGATTTAGTACGAAGCTATCATAACAATTAAGGAAATGCTTCTGTGGGAGATGAAGTCACCATGTCATCTACCCCATGCCCAGGTATTGTACTTCTGTTAAAAATGTTTCTCTCAAGCCACAAACAGTCTTACCAATCTTTTCAATACACTAACTTCTACAAATGTTCTTCTCATGTGATCCCATTTACCATAACATCCAAATAAACTGAAACATGGAGCTCTTTGCAACAACCTTCACAGGCCTCTGAAATCTGGTGTGGCTGACACTCCAAAAGGTAAACAGTTGCTCATAGATAATACGAGTAGCTGTGTTCACACCATCAGCTGATAGGAAGGAAGGTATCTAGTTTTAAAATCTACTGACAGCTACCAAAGGGTAATGTTCTAAAGAAGTCATTTGGGTAATACTTGCTTTATAATCTCCACACAATGTAATATTTTTTTCTTTCTTTCAGTAGTGTTTACTTCCTTTTTCTACTTTAGCACATCTTGCATAAGGTAGTATCCTACATCTCTGTTACACAAGATTGGCAGCTCCTGGAAAATGAACAATAACTGCAGTCGCTTATTAAATCTAGAGATCTTTAATCACAGTCTCATTTTATCCTCACTTTCTAAAACCTTAGTTTTGGCACTTATGTGCTTTACCTCTCCCCAAATTAATTAAGCAGCCTCCAGAAAAAAAATAATTGCATGAATTTATTTATTCACTGTCATCTGATTACAGAGAAAGTACAACTGGGTAGGTCACAAGACCTTTTGCCTTTGTAGACAACCAAGTACCTCCCGTTTACTATTAAGGATAGGATTTCATCTTTTTTTCAAAGTTAATTTCACATTACCAGTTCTAGAAATTGTACATGTTCTCCCAATTAAATGTCATTGGTTTGCAACAGTCTCGGACTTTCAGTTTGCTTGTGCTTGGTTTCCATTATTAACTTCAGCACTTCTGTTCACTTGGTTTAAATTTGCACAATGTATAAAGAAAATGTTTTTTGCTCCAACATTCATTTCTCATTCTTCAGCTAGAATATTGTGTAAAGAGCAGTTACTTATCTTCTCTTCATAGCTTTCAAAACTTGCTTCCTTAAAATGTTGAATTTTATTACTGTTTGTTGTGGTGAACCCAGCTTTACAACATCCGACATTGTCTGCTTTATTTTTCATTCTATGACTATGTACTAATTTCTTCAAGGCATCATTAAGCACGCAATAATGCCTAACAAGGTGCATGTTATTGTGGAAATAATACCCACCCAGGGGTGTTCTGAGGCCGATGTTTATTTCCACAATAACACACCCTGGAGGGCATTACTGCACATACAGAATGGGCTATCTGTAAAATTGTTTTACTTACTTTTTTTATTACTATTTTTTTTTTTATTACTATATATTTTTAATATATTTTTGTTGTAAAATAATCCAAAATATTATACTTTAAAAAATATCCATGTACATATACTTTATCTTTGATCTCTTACTCCTAAAACATTTGGTTTGTTGCTAGTCATTGGAGATTGAAGTTACTAGATAAGGACAAATTTGAGTTTCCGACTTTTTTTCTTTAGAAAATTAATACCAATGCAAATCCTTTTATTTAAGCAAGTTTATAATTTTATAAGAGCAATAATTAAAATCTGTTCCTATTTTTGAGCCTTTGTTCCCCGTTATTTTAGGTTTTATCCAGATTTCTTCCATGGAAAGGTCCAGAGATATGGAAGCCTCTTTACTGTTGCTGCAGCCAGTGGTCAGTCTTACTCCCTCACACACACACCCCTCTGCTTCAGGAAATGCATGAATGCATATCCTAATATTCAAGTAAATATGTTCCTATTTTGAGCCTTTGTCTCTGGTTTATTTTAGGCTTACCCAGATATCTTGAGCCAAGAGTTGATAGAGGTAAACAAACCTTTTTAACTGGTGTTGCTGCTGCCAGAGATCGCTCGATTGCTCTGTCTTCTCTCTCTCTCTCTCTCTCACACACACACACGAACACACAAGCACACATTCTCTTCTTCTGCTTTTATGCGTCCATTCACTCACACATGCATACAGAAACACACACACTTCTGTTTCACTTTTTGTTTTATACTTGCTAAACAGCAAAAGCACTGTTTAGCAAACTACAATAGTTCAATTTCTCTCTCACTCTCATACATGCATACACTCACACATAGACACACATGCTTTTTTATTTTAATTTTTTTATTTTATACTCATTAAACAGCAAAAGCACTGCTTAGCAAGTATAAAATAATGGCAGCTATTTTTTTTTCAGTAAGAGTTCCATGGCAACTTGATATGATGCCGTGAAGCAGCAGGCTTGCACTTCAGCGGGCATTACTTTTAGATTAACACCCTGATGGAGAACATTCATTCTCTAATCACCGTGTGATCTACAGGTCACCCATTTTCCAACAGGAATTAAATTAAGGTTCATGTCCTTTACATTTTTAAGCTGTTTTGTACCATTTCAGTCTGTATCAGTTGTAAATCTTTTACACATCAATCTGCTGTTTACACTGATAAAGCAATCTTTGACATTTTCAAAAGTTAAATTAGTCTGATAATTTTAACAGGACCATTGCTGAATCCAAATACAGTCCATTTTGCCAGCATTTACTACAGTTTGCTAAAATTATAATTCTGGACCAGATTCTCCCACTCAGTTATCTAATGCATCAGCGATTCAGTAACAAAACTTGGGTAAAATCTTAACTTACATCTACATAAATATGTTAAAGTGCAACTGCAAATAAGCTTTGTTATGGTTTTCTGGAGGCTCTACATGTTTCAAAAACAGGACAGCTTGGATTCAGATATACAGCATATACCACAGCACCAATTAGCAGTTAAAGCAACTATGCACAGAGTATGGGTGATACTGAGGGAATGTGCAATACATGTCTGATCAGCTGTGACCTGCCTGTCATTATCGGATTACCAAAGTTTCAAAACTTTGATCATACAGCAGAGACCATATGATCAAAGGTTTGAACTTCGAAATTAGAAAAAAATTGCTTTTGCAAGGGGCAAGCTCCCCTACACCCCCTCATCACCTGCTAATTAAATACACAAACTCAGATCTCACTACAGTGAGAAAAATGGTAAATTTCCCATTCCATGCTCTACGGCAATCTCAATTCAAAGTTTCAAAACTTTTATGATATGGTCTAAGCCATATGATGTTCAAAGTTTTGAAACTTTGGTAATCCGATAGGGATCCGTTGTGCAAGTATGCCGTGATCTTCTATGAATTGCTCACCATCTCATTGATCCACCTACGCTGATGTGGGTAGGTCCTTTGCTGTATTTATTATCAAAAATACTGTAATGAATTCTTCACAATATTTTTCCCATAACTAAATTTTTTTTTTTACATCAAATACAGTCAAGGTACCTCCATATCCCTTTTTTCTTTCACTTTATTCTCTTTCAAAGTTCTTGCAAATCTTTGAAATCTTCATCACTTACAACATCTACTATACTTTGGAAAGTCCAACATCTTAAATGTTCGACTGTATTAGCATGTGATACAAACTCCACAGAAGCAAGCATCATGGACATAAGTGAACTGTACAAGCTCTACAACACAAATGCATCAAACTATGTAGTTCTACATCACAGTGCGATTCAGTAAAACAAATATAGGACAGCTTCCCATACGGCAAGCAAAATAATGCAGTTTAACCACCCCCCAAAGACATGCTCAAGTGTTTTACGGTCAGATTTTAGAAATGTATGTTATGAACATGAAAATAAAGTAACATAAAAATAGCATAGCAACTATTAGCACAATACTAAAATGAACAATTTTCATAAAATTCAGTCATATTTTATATCTACCTAATGAAATGCCCACTTATATAGATGGATACAAGAAAAAAAAAACACTGAAAGACTTGAGCTTTCATCAAGACCATCTGATTGGATAGTGAGAAAAACTGTGACATTTCATTAGGAAAACAAGTTATAATAATGATGTCACACACAGATTTTTGAAAAGCACATTTTTTTCTAGCTTCAGTGAATGGATGGAAACCCGTTTATGTATACATTGTTGAGCACCTGATTTCTTGTGGTCTTGTGAGCAATCTAAATTCTAAACCTCAGAGTGAGCTGGAATTAAATTTCAAGAACAAACTGCTGTCAATAATGCAAAGAAGCAAACAGGCAATCAGGGTGGCCCTCATGCCACAGATCACGCGGATGTCAACTTTAACTGTGCCCCTTCTGTCCAATTAAAATAACTAGTGCTTGTGCATAACTTAATCTGACATTATGCCTGTCACTCACAAAGCTGCAGTCACTGCTGCCAAATGAGAGATGAAATGCTGCGACCCTTACTCTGCACTCAAGTACGTGTGCATTCCATACGGCAGGCTTTGGAACATTTCTATGGCAGCCACGCATCGAAAATCCATATGCTGCTGACCCCTTATAAGTGATGTGAAATCAGACTTGTGCATTAAATTACACACTGCTAAATATATCAAGGTGTTAAGCAAACTTTTGCATTCACGGCTCTGAGGAAAGTTCCTGTGTTCTTCCTTGTACATATTCAAATTATACTAAGATTTTAGAGTGTGTGTTTGTTTATTTTTTTTATTCACTCTGTTAACTGGGTTAGTCCCACTAGTCTGCTGTCTCCTCTTTAGGGGCGACCCAAGGTGCAAGTCATACTGACTAAAGGAAATTTAGCCAGGGTACAAGGAAACTTCCCCTACTCATTTTCAGATGAATGCCATGAGATCTTTTGCATCCACGTGAGCTACCACCAACTCAGGCAGACGAGACCTTAGTTTAAACTTTTCATCTGAAAGATGGCAGACTCAGGAGTGCAGCACCCCTCCCCCCATGCTGCACTGCAGTGTTAGTATTGGAAATTTAATGCAAATGCCTGGTGCAGAACCACAGCCCACAGCCTTCTGGGTCTTCAGCATCAAAAGCAAGTGCGCTGCCTGTTGAACTACTGACAATCCTTTGTTATTCCCTTTAAAAGTGGCAGATCTCTTGAGCTGGTAAACTACAGACATGTAGCCATCTTGTCCCCTCCATCCAAAATACCTTAATCACATGCTGACCTACAGATGATCAACCTAAAAGAGAACAAATTTCCACAACACAGCAGTCTGCTTGAGTTGGTGGTAGTTCATGATAAATAGATAAAATTTAGGCAATGCTACAACAAAGAAACAGCATAAGTAACCTTCATAAACTATGTTCATGAAAGAAAGTCAATGTGAAATGTCTGCATCCCTTTTCTAGACTTAAGCAAAACATTTGATATTGCTTCATATCCCATACTATCAGCTGGGCTCAGTGGATTGGGCCACCCAAATACAGTTACTAAGCACAGTGGGCCAGATTCCAAAAGCCATGCTCTTAAGTTTAAGTGACTTATTACTGTGCAATGTCTACCTACAAAAACAGACTTACACCAGAGTAAGTCACTTATATATAGATACATTTTATGGAATATGGCCAAGTATCTACTCTGGACAGATGTGCTGACAACTCGGGAAACATTAGGTGTGCAACAAGTTCCAATCGTGGGACCATCACTTGTAAATATGTTTAAAAATAAAATGCATGCAGTTTCTCTCATGAGTATAATCCAATATGCAGATGTTTAACACCAATATGTGGAGCTGCTTCAAACAGCACCCCTTTATAAAAATTGAAAATGGCTTCAGCAATGTAAACTACTTCTAAATCCAAAGGGAATAAAGCTGATAGCATTACCACGTCCAACCCAGCATTCAATTCACTGCAACTTACAAATACTATCAGTCGATAACACTAGAATTGAGGTAGCACAAAAACACAGAGTATAATAATGGACCATAGATTAAGGCTTCATCAGCATTTCCAATATGTTGTTCAAAAAATAAAAAATAGGACTGTTTATAAAATCAAATCTTTTCTATCAGGCAGTGCACCTAAGACCATAGCTTATACCTATCCACTCCCTGGTCTCCTAATTGACTAACATGCAGTCCAGTTGGATAGCCAAACTGAAGCATTCGTATAATAAGACTGCAAGTTACCACTTTGCATTACAATCTTGCACTTCAGTCTATTAACTGTGTGGAGCAAATCAATTAGTTTACATACACATTATGACTGACCATAACATCCTTTACAGATCAGACAGATGCTCCTCCACCAGCCAGTTATACTGGTAGCTGCCCCACAAAAATCTATATTCACTGGGCCAACACTTCGTGCTCACTCAGAAAATGTACAAATCATAATGGTGACTGCTTGTACTCTGTGCAAGCTGCAAAACTGGAACCCTCCCAACAAACCTCAGAAATATCTTATCTGCTATTTAAACCACTTTAAAAAATATCCCTGTCAGCAAAAAACAGTCCTCCACTTGTAATACCCCCATTACTAAAGTTCCTTCTTATTCTAATTGTTTCTCCATCTGTATTTTAAAATCCCAATGAAATTAAACCCATAAACAGAATAACCCTGCCCTTTTACCATTACCTTTACCATGTTCACTCCTTATGCAGCCAAATCAATTGCACATTGTATAATCCTCTCACTTTCTCACCTGCTTATGTCTCGTGAATAATTGACTAGATAAAACTTCCATTTGCCTCATCTGATGTCTTTGTATTAAAATTTCAGTGCAAATTTTTCATCATCATTTTACAGTTTTATAATGTGTGTGGATTTAGCATGCTGTGAACATTCTGCAATGTATTTGGAGAATAGGGAGACACTGCTTCAGCACTCGGACTGGAGAACAAAAATTCTCCAGCAAGATATTAATGTACAAAAAACTGAAAACCAAGTCTGCCGTTTCGTGGCAGCATATCAAGCTGCCATGGAGCATGGACTGAGAAAACAGAACAGCCGCCATTATTTTACGCTTGTTAAGCAGTGCTTTTAATGTTTAGAGAGTGTAAAATGTCAAAAAAAGAAGAGAATTTAAAAAAACCCGTATTAGTGCATGCATGTCAGTGAAAGTTTTTTAGACTTGCGAAGCAGCGCTTTTGCTGTTTAGCAAGTGTAAAATAAAAAAATTAAAAAAAAATAAAATAAAGGGTGTGTGTGTGAGAATGTATACATTTATAAGAGCACAAGAGAGAGAGAGAGGGATCTAGCGAAACAGAAAAGTGTGTGTTCATGTTTCTGTCTGCATGTGAGAGTGAATGTGTGCAGGAAAGCAGAAGAGACTGTGTGTGCGCATGAGAGGAGAGTCTCATGTGAAAGGGATCTAAGCAATCCCCTGGCAGCAGCAGTTTTGCATACCTCACAGTTCTCAACCACTTAGTACAAGAAATCTGGACAAAGCCTGACATAATGGTGAGACAAATGCTAGGAAATAGGGACTCATTTTAAATATTGCATCGTTGGGACTTATAACACCCCTAGGCGGGCATTAATTACACATTAACGCACACCCTGTTAGGCATTATTGCTTGCTTAACATGGTAAAGTATTAAACTATATACAGCTCAGGGTTATGTAGTATCTTTACTGTTATCATATCAACTGTATGTGAAAAAGTATGCAATGTGGAGGATTTCTTCCCCAGGCCTCTGCTGTAAAGGAGCTTTGCCAGTCAGACTTCCTGGTAATCGAAGGCTAATCATCTTCATTACAGAATAATAACACATTTACAGCTTCTCAGACTTCAAGATACCCAAGGAAATAAAATGGACAATAAAACAACTACATTAAAAATGCATTGCACTGACCCACTTGAACATGCCATGGGCTTGTGCTCAGTGGTAACTCAGCTTTTCCACCCTGGCATCCACTGGAGTTAGACTCAACTAGCCAACAAAATGTAGTAGATGTAACAATAAGTAACAGATTGTTGGACAGCCATGGTTATGTCAAGAAAGCTGCTGTCACCAGAAAGTTTGTATACGGGGGGCAATAATAGGTTAATCATCAATTTAAGAAAACAAGTCACAAAGTCATCGTTTGCAAGGCGTGGCCTGTTCAATGACAAACCTTCATTCTGTTCATAAAAATTCTCATCTACCTAATTTGCATTTCAAAGCTTTATAAAGACTTTAAAAGGTAGTCTACATGTACAAAAACCTTACAGTAAAGCAGACTAATGGCATAAAATAAATCTACAAATATGTACCACTACAGAATATAGTTTAATCAACGTCTAATTTTGTGACTGACCATAATCAAGAATGTGCTGTAATTACAAAGGGGTTCCTGTTATTAATAGATACCGTACAGTCATTTATACATTTCATATAATTGTCATGGTCTGTAAGGAAAGCTTTTTGACAAGAAATAAGCATTTTCAGAAGGGATATGGATGAAATAAGCCCGCTTAGTAGCCCAGACTGCTCCTTTATGGGTAAACATGAGAAACTGTCAGAGAGAAATGATTAGCTTTTTCAAGTTTGCTTAAAGCATCAAAATGGATAGCTACGATCCAACACTAAAAAAAAAAACACGACAACGGTAGCATCAAAGTAACATTCATTAGTAAGCAGGTACTCTCTGCCTTTATGACAGAAAAAAACTTTAGAAACAGCTGCCAAAGAAATCAATGTTCAAAGGATACTTGACACAGTTATCAATTAATTAACAAGTGCCTTCCCCTTGTTAGGAGCAAAACATATTTTAAATACCAAAAATAAAAGATATTGTTGAAAAGCTGGCCATTAGTGCAGAAAAAATATCACAAGGATTTTAACAAATGAGTCAGTGACATGCCATTCGAATTTGCCTGCACAACAAAAAATAGCTTCAGCATACCAGTCAAACTTCAGACAAGCCATCGAGGATGCGCTTTTGAACAGAGAATGTTATAATGATTAATATGTGTGCATCAGGCACCAGCAAAAGAACCGTGGATCTGAAAGGACAGACAATTTTATAGCAAACTGAGTAATCAGCAATCATTGGTAAAGTACTATAGTCAGGGAAGCTATGTTGCTGACTTACCAGGATCAGTTAAAGGGAGAAAAACTTGATGGGCCCCAGACTCCCCCACACACACACACACACACACACACACACACACACACACTCCCAGTCTTTGATGGATATGTTTAGAAAGAAGCCACATCAGTGCTTTATCTACATGAGTAATACTGGAGTTACAAATACAGATTCTGAAAAATTTTACCAAATTAGCATTTACATGCCCAAGTGTAATAATTAAGCTAAGCCATAATTAAGCAACAGCTTGCATCTTTCCTTTACCCAGCAAATCTGTTAAACCCTGTCCTGTGCATTCTTAAATCTTTTCAATTTCCTCTTTCCTCTGAGAGAGGTTCCCCTGAAGATAGTGTATGGCTTTAACATCCTTCTTTCACTAAAAGAGCTTAAATCAGTTTCTCAGTTTTTTATGTTTTTTTTTTTTTTTTTTTACATGTTCCCTAATCTTGTACACGAGTTTTATGAAAGCCTCTCACAGTATACTCAGGCCCTCTACAATACCCGAAATGTTCTATCATTTTTCCACCTGCTGTTGTTCTGCAGACCCTCACCACCACCATCTTAGCCAAGCTCCTCTGGAGTACCTCCCTACTGCCTGTATTGTTAGAAATGATTTGGTCTGAAAGCTACATAAAGCATCCCAGAAGACATTTCAAAAAAGTCTGTAGAATAACATCTTGCTGTTTTTACTTATCCCTTTTAGTATACAAGCATCCTACTAGCCTACTTACTAACTCTACATGTAGAGTTCCACCATTTAAGTCATCTGACAAATTACTTTCACATAAAAAAATGGCAGATGCCTTGCAAACTTTTATTAGGCTACAAAAGTAGCCCTTCCCTGGTCCAGTCCTTGGTTTCCATGAGTACATTAGGGCTCTGTAAGAACAAACACTAACCCTGCTCAAACATGACAGCTCTAATTATTGAGGCTATTTTATTTAAAGAAGCGATGTGTTTCACTGACCTGAGGTGAGATTTCCTGGAAAGCCCTGCCTCTGTAGTGCTTCTTTCAGAGATATTCAAACATGGCCTCTTCTACTCCTTTCATGCCAAACTTTCTTCCAAGGTTCTCCAGAAACAGTCTCACTACATCAACAGGTTTTCTCTTACACCTTCTAGATAGAGACATATATTCCATTAGATCCCACTATTCAATCTTTCTTTGAGTTTCATAATTTTTTCCTGCAATATTACTTTGCATAGCTCTAAAAAGTAATTATTTAAACAAGTCATTGTGACTTATGACTTCAGATTTGCTCTGGCTCAACACAAAATTACTGGTGTCGCCTGTAAACTCAGAGCTAATTTGTGCAATATTTTAACTGTTTGTGCACCATATGTTTAGGAAGACAGCTTATTGCTAGCCAGACATAACTAATCATTTGTTAACATGGTCCTGTGTAAAGTATGCAAAACCTTCTACAAGGTGGTCTAATATATTTCCTGAAAATCATTACATTCACATTTCAAAAGTTCAAGAAACTTATTTGCTAAAGTTCTAAAAAGGTCAGGTTGAAACTGTTCAAGCTATTACATATAATTTAACAACCTGCGACTTGAAACAACTATTTAACTTGCAGGTAACTATTTGCTGCCAGTCAAGAATTGGGAGTCTTGACTGACTGGGAATTCTCTTTTCAGCAGAAATCATCTACAGTGGGTTGTTCATCTTTCATCGGTCTAATGAAACTTCCAGAATTAAATGGTCTACCTCCTCCAAAAGATTTGCCAATTGTTGTTTATACTTTAATTTCCTCACAACTTGAATACTGAAGCTCCTTCTACTTGGGTCTCCCTGTTTAGGGATTTACAAGGACTCCAGTCAGTCCAGAATGATGATTTACATGTTATTAACTGTATCCTGCTTTTTTAAACATATCTTTATTATTCAGTCTTTGCAGTGATTGCCTGGTAAATTTTATCTTAAGATCCTGGCTATCATCCTACCGCTCAACCTCTTAGTGCAAGAAATCTGGACAAAGCCTGACAAAATGGGGGGCAAAGGCCAAAAACAGGGAAATTAAATTACATTATAAGCTATGCAATAAAAGATGGTATCTTTCAGTTTTCAGTGTGGCTAGAGACGGTCTGTGCTGAGAAGCTTTCTATATTGTCTTTAGGGTGAACTAATTACTAGTTTTGAAATGTGAAGGAATGCAATTGTTTTAATACTTTCAGCATCTGCCAAAGATCTGAGGTTTATGTATTTTTACAGTAGATGCTAAATGCTACCAGCTGCCATCAATGGTTGTTTTGTGCCTGGGGACTAGAAGTCAGATGAGAAGAAATTATGTCATTCTGCAAGCTAGCCGTAATGTTTGAGATATTAATTTGAGAAGTCTCTTAGTGATACAGAGCATTCTGTATTCAGTCTTGGACCGGACAACAACTAGTAGATCCATTCACCACATCTGCCTTGCTCTAATGAAGTTTCTAGATTATAGTAATTCTCTTAGATATATTCAGGAATATAGCAAAGCTTAGTCTAGATATTTCTCTTTAGTTGAGACTGTCCTGCAATATGTTTTAACTATTTCCTGTGGTTTTTTTAAACTGATGTCACCGTGAATATATATTGAATATTTTTCTTTTATTAATTATTAAAAATATTTAAACTTTTCATTGTGGCTGATCTGTGTGGAGATATTTAAGTTTTGAGAGTACTTGCATATTTGGTGACATTGTGTGGGCCACTCCTAATAGCCTTGCTCTTGGTCAAACTATCATTTGTATTATTATTATTAATATTAAACAGTAAGATTGGACACCCTTTGTTAAGGGCCTTAAAGAAGCTGATAAGGAGATGACTGGTGGCAGTGGTAACTACCTTATAGTCTGGGCAGAAGGGGGAATGGCTAGTAAACCTGTGCCAGCCTTCCGTGTGTGTGTGTGTGTGTGTGTGTGTGTGTGTGTGTGTGTGTGTGTGCGTGCCCAACCAGTGCTTCGTGCCCCTGTTCACGTAGCTGACACAGAGTGCTGGAGGTCTTGGCTTGGTCACTCAGCTGAGATCTCAACTCTATAGCTGTGCCAGTGGGGAGTCTTACTAGGGATCTGGAGGAAGAGTGAGAAACCAGCCCTGGACTGACTGTGGTCTATATGTGTTCTTAAGGGAAATTGCACTTCATGCAGACAGCTGCATCTGGAAATAGTGTATGTGTACTTATTCTCCCAGTACATGTCCCCCCCACTGGTGCCAGTGGTGAGAACTGAGGCCTCTTGATTACTGGTCCAGTGGTAGGTCATCACATTTGGCTTCAACAGAAGAAACAACTAGTTAATACAGCCAATAGTTAGTGACTGCCACAACTAACAACCAAATGCTCAGAAGATAATACCACCCCCAAGGTACAAAAACAGACATACCTATACCCTCTTCCCAGACACAGTAACCACACTAACAAAAGTACTGGCAAGGTTATTACACAATTAAAACTATTATACAGATTTTCTCACTTCTTATCTCAAACAACCTGCAAATTCATTTAAAAGAGAAAAAATATTTTTGACAAAGAAGCACTTAAAATTTTAGTTGATTTGTTGTATATCTTACACTATTCATAATCAGTCTTACACTGTTCCATTATACAAAGCACATGGTAAGTGAAATTCTTTAAAATTAAATTATCTGTCACAAGTACACATTCAGCTTTGTGAGTGGAGAAATCATTACACTTGTCCTGTGAAGTCTATGAAACAGCATCTCCCAACATGATTTTTCTTGCAGTTATGAAAACAATGCAAAAGCGCATCAAAATGAGACTGGAAAATGCGTCTCAGTAACTAATGATATGAACAGTAAAAAAAATGAAGATATTGTGGCATAGCAGCACTTTAAATATGAGACGCACATCACCTGATACCACAGGGGCTGTAGTGTGAAATTAGTGTCGCCCTCAGGTACAGTTCTCATTTGGCTGCCTGTAGATCAGAACAGTGATTGATGCTGGTGAAAAGTCCATTTATTACAACACTGCAGCAAAACTTCTCCCTGAAAAATGATGAATTACTGACTAGCCATCAATATTTTTCACTGAAGTATTAGTGAATAAAACCACAGCCAGCATCATACACTTGTTCTGGGGCACTGCTAAAACACAGTTAGTTATGACTTTGAGGTTTACCTGTTGCTAGTTATCCCCTCTCCAACAAGGCATCACTCAAATGAAGTTCCTTAAGCAAGTGTGTTGTCCATAAAGATGCCATTCTGTACGTCATTCTGGTGTTCTAGATCTACCAGCATGTCCTGGTGAAGCAAACCCCTCTAGAACAGTTAAGATTGCATGTCAGATTGGCAATATATTTCATTTTACAAACTTTTTCACGGGCTGAATATTTTAATAGAACCCCTAGTGTTGCCGCTCATTTCCAAGGAAAAACTGTCGATTTGTCAGCTGTATTTAGCTACTGTGCCAAAAAGTCACCTCTTGTTTCACTGCCTCCTAGTAATTCATTTTGAATCTAAAAATTACAAACTCAGATTTGTGATTGTGAATAAGTCAATTAAGTCTTTTAAGTCAATTATATTTTTTAATGTAATACTTGGCCACTGCAGTTAAAATTGAAATGTATTTCCCTTTAAATTCTATTGCCAGTTTAACAAATTCATAATTTAGAATTCTTTTTCAGTACTTTTGTATGAGGCAGTGACCTCTTAAATAAGGCTTCACTAAATCCCAAAAGGTATTTTTTGAAACTTCTTTCACCTAATGGAGCTGCAATGATTATCTAATTTGAGTTTTAAGTTATAATTATGGCCAAGTCCCTAAATAAACTATAGTTGTATCTTAAGGATTTGGTCCTAGATGCATTATTTTACATCATCCCATCCCTGTCAAACATCTAAAATTATTTCATTATTTTTGTTGTAATTAGCTATGCTTCAAATGAACACATGAGAAGCAAAAACACATGGTCAGCTATTAATATATTTACAAGATTCATGTGAAAATGCAAATATTTATGTGTGTTCTGTATTCAATCTAAGCATTTCAACTTGACCAAACAATAAAAGCAGTGCTGCTCTGAATAAAGCTTCTGGAAATCCTTTCATTAGATGTTATCTTAGGAATTTAGTGAGGCCTTCAGATGACAAAAATTTTAAATGTCAGTAGGAAAGCTTAAGACAGAGTCATGTATCCTCATCCATTCAAGCAAAGAAGCAGAAACCATTTATAAATATGCTGTCAAAGAACACAGAATGGTCATAATTGCAGCCACAAGAGGCAAAGACTTAGTCATTCCAAGCATAAAATGTTCAACACTGCGATCTACAGACTTATACCCAAATTCTATAAAATGTCTTCAAAAACTTTTTGCAACATGAGCTCTGCATTTATGCAATATGACTTTCGGATGTCTACAAGAAAACCATCACTACCTATGAAGCTGCAATGTCTCAGTACTACTACTACTGGATTCCACAGGCAGGTACTGCACTTTGGAATAAGACAGGTCCAAGAGATACCCCAGAAACCATAAATTCTGCAGTTATACAAAATATCTCGAATGTGAATTAGGCTACATGAAAATGGGAAGCCATCCATTTCATCAAGATTGATTTATCATGGAGGACAAATATAACCAAAATTGCTTCCTTTCAAAATGGTACAATCCCATAGTTTGTATATTTAAGTAAGTGGATGTGAGGGATGCCACCATATAACAGCCAGGGAGCAGAGCCCACTCACAAAATCCCTTGATTGTCCCAATTTGGAGGAATCAATTTTGACTTGTCCTACTCGGTGATATGATTCAATAAAATGGACTTAACCCAAAAAATATTACAGCTACAGAACTATATCAGATCATTTTCCAAGATTCCAAGTTTTATTGCTTTATACAATAAAGCAACCCTCCCTAAAATGAAACAGAACAATGCAAGATAATGCACAGAACAGGATTTCATATTCTCCTCATGTAAGATTTTTAATCACCTTAAACCAGAAGAAAAATGCCATAAGCTGCTCCAAACACCAGAGTAGTCTTCAAAAATGGCATAGGTTTCTTTTCAACATGTTTTTAGCTCCAGGGAAAATAAAAATGGAAACTACTTAGTCTGGTCAAATCACAAGTTCATTTTAATTAGAGTTTGCAAACTGACCTTAAAGATTCCTCACAAATTATTAAAGCAGTATAACTAGCCTCATGTGCAATCAGCACAGCAGCCCCTGTAGTGCAAGAAAGCCAAGGGGGCACAGATAGGTTCATAGGTTGTTACTAGGATAATGATCACAAGTGCCTTTACAAACCCAGCTGTGCACCTCAAACTATTTGGGTCCAGAGTATCATAATCATCTATATGGTGGGGGGGAAGCATGTTCATAGGGAGGTAAACTAACTTTTTGCAGAGGGGGATTTGGTTAGGAAAACACTTTTCTCATTGACTGCCATTGTCCATAAGGGAAATGGGGGATAGACTGAGGAAAATGTATGAATTCCCATTCAATTACCAAGGTTTTTGTATAAATGGGATCAGGGAAGAACTCCTTTACATGGATGGGGAGCTTATTCCATGGAGTGGGGATCCTTTGGGACAGGCATCTGTCTCTCCAGCAAGTTCTGTTTATGTCACAAGTGAAGTTCAGATTGTTGAATCTAATGTTTCTAGTGTTGTTCCTTCTGTGCATATGCAACAGATCCATCAGGGCTGGGTCTGAGGAAACCCTGTAAGGCAGGCAAAGATCCCCTATTAGCAGCCTGTAGGAAAATTAATACAGAGTATCTTTAAGCGATCAGGATAGAACAGGCTATTTATGCCCTGAATTATCCTGGTGAGAAACCTTTGTGGGCATTCCAACTATTGCAAGCATCTGGTTAGACACATGACAAAGGGAGAGAGTGGTACTATAATTTCCTCGTACCTGGATGCCATAACATTACCTACAACTTGGTTGACACAGACTGATTTTGTTACCTTCTTGGCTATGTGTTGGACAAGGCCAGATTACTTTCTACATATGTTCCCAGATCCCTTACAACTGGGTTGACTTTTAAGGGCATTTTATTACTGGATTAACCATCTTGGATGGGTAGTTTCCAAAAGGGCATTAAAATGCATCTTTGGCACAGAATTTTAGGCCATGGCTTTGGCACCATTCATTTGTCTGTGTTAAATCTACTTGCAAGATGTTGGTATTTTGTTTGGGGGGGGCCAATAGTAGCTCTTGATTTAGTCATCTGTGAACTTGGTGAGCCAGGACCTTGAATGTTAGCCTTGACTTCCAAGAAGTAGATGCCAAACAGGACCGGGACCAGCACATAGACTTGGGGCACTCCACTGATGACCAGTCTCTTCATGGAGATGGTCTCACCAGTGCTGACATCTTAGGTCCTGTCTATGAGCCAGCTGGTAATCCAGAAAGTTATGTAAGGATTTATGCCAGGATCATAGAGCTCGTCAAGAATGCCAGAGGGGGTATTGTACAAAATGTCTTAGCCAGATCAAGACATACAGTATGCACTGTTTTTACCCTTTTCCATTGCATTGGTGACACTCTCAAAGAAGTACATCAAGCTAAGCAGGCATGACCTTCCTTTAAAGGTAAATTGGGATGGGTCCAGTGTCTGTAGGTTGCCAGTGTCCTTTGGTGTCATGTCATTTCCATGATAATTCATTCCACAGCTTTGAATATTTGGCTTGTTAGACAGACAAGTCCGTTTGCTCCCTTGGTCAGTTGATGGTCCACCCTTGTGGAGGGGAGTTGTGTTAAAATACAGGAAGTGTTGTGCCTGTCAGTTTGAGGTAGTATAAATTCCACAGTCTACAGAGGGATACTATGTTGGTAGTCTTGTCTTTTTGGCATTGCCTAAAAAAAGGCTTGGGGGGGAACGGATAAAGTTTTAGTCTTTTTTTAGTTTTAGTATTAGTATCTGAAAGCCTGGGGGATAGGAGCATCCCATCCTTGGCAAAACAATGTGGTCCGTTGACCATGTCTTCCCATGCTGACAGTTATTGGACCCCCCTAGAGTGATACCAGAAACTAAAACCATTATTAAAATGAATGTGGCTTCATCCTTGGGATGCTGCAAAACACAAGCCTCATACCTATCTGTGACACATATCCAAGAGATCTATGTGATATTATGGATCCTAGCAACTAAACATTATCTTTTCCTCATCTAACCTGGTAACTCTGGTATCTGTGTGTCACACATCTGAGTCTTCAATGGCAAGAGCATTATGTAAAGTACATGCTTGCCTTACGGGCTTTTCACATGGGGACCACTGGATGTAGGCTTATGTGGGATGTTTGGCATTGCTTTTGGTGGGTGCTTTAGTGATTGCTGTGGAACAGTATTGCCATTAGGTGGCTTTTAAATGTTTTGGATGTTTTTTTAAGCACTTTAGCATAAGGTGATCTGTGTGTGTGGTGAGCAGTGTGTGTGAGGGATGTAGTGCGTTATTCCTGACAACCTCATTTGTATGGGGAATTTTTGCCTCTAAGGAGGTTGTGTACTTGCATTTTTTGCATACCATGTTATTTTAATGTTTGTTATGCAAGTTGGAAGTGTAGCAAAGTCAGGCACACAAAGTTGTGAATTAAACAGACACATCTTAGTGCAGTGAATATGAACTATATATGTAACTAAATAGGACTTGTTATAAAATATACTTAAAGCAATCTAACATGCTGTTATAAAACGCAGTACAACCACCTAATACAATTGCAAAAGTAGTTACATTTACAATGCAAGAACAGATTTAGAGAGTCACTCCTGCACGGAGGGTGTAACAGTTTTTAACATAAATACACACACACACAGTGACACACTCAAGACATTCTATGTAACAAGTAAATTTTAATATATGCAAGAGAACTGCCCAATATAAATTCTGCATGCATAATATACACATACATAAGCAGTTACAACAGCAAAAACATAGCACAACAGTAAAAGAAAAATGAAAAAAATCTAAAAACATCTCATTTACTGAGAAAATATGGAGTAAAGACAAGACTGCCCTAAGCACAATTTAGTGCACTTTGCGCTCATACTCCTGAAAAATGACTCTAATGAGCCAGAATTACTAAAAGAAAACAAATTATACATCATTAAACCAGATTCAACAGCAGTAACGAATATTGAGCTTGTACAAATAAAAGGGCTAAATCACAGGCTATTTAATGTGCAGAATATTTATATAGACACAACAACAGTAAAACTAATAAAGCAAGGGTAGGTTTGGCAAAGACTCCACAGTACATAAGCCTACAGCATGGCATGGAAAAGTCAGCAAGAATGTCCATATATGAGAATATGTTTGCAAAGCATCTGCTGAAAATATTTCTTTGCACCAGTGATTCATAAAGTATTCAACATGTATGCCAATGAGCACAGCAATAGCAATAAGCAGTTTGTAGTTTAAAATCTCAAAAAATGTTGTCCAAGTACCTCCAACACATGTTCCATGGCAGCCCTTGACATCAATGTAGGAGCATGAAATACCTATGCACACTGGTGCAACACAATACTGAAACAGCCTTCATGCACCTCCTGAGCCAACAAAGTCATGTATGGATATGTGGATCTCCCTGTTACACAACAAGGTACAGTTATCTTTCATCTGTCTTGTCTTTGGAAGGGCCCCTGCAGGGAAAGTGTTGTATGCAGTGCCATCACGTCACTGCTCCTTCAAGAAGCAATGAGATGTAAATGTTGAAAAAAACTATAATGATGATAAATAATAAATGAAAGACAAGGCAATAAAATATATTTTAAAGCTATCATATAATATTTCTAGTGCATCCTATAAACAAAGCCTTCAAGGAAATGAACAAATGGAAACACAATTTTAAATAATAAAATCAATAAAATAATTAAATTAAGCATTTCAGATTAACTTCATTAATCAAACCATTAGCCTTGAAATACTATTTCAAAAATATACATTTTTTTGCAAGAATGCAAAAAAAATGAGAATGAAAAGGGTTTAACTTTAACTGATAAAACTTGCACGGACAATTGTTTATAATCTTGATTGCACAAATTCCAAAAGTATTCTTCAACCCAATTTTAAATTCCTTAAATCTTCCTGCAATCTTAATCTAAATGATATATGATTAGATGTAAATGTTTAGTCTATATGAATGGGTAAAGAATGCTAAATTAATACATAATGTAATACAGAACACATTTCAATAATAAAGACAGAAGATCAGAAGATGAAATTAAGTTCTACACAACATTTAAACAGCTTTACAATAAAACTTCACAGAACAATGAACCAAGATTTAAACCAATATTTAAGTGACATCCCATTTTATAAATTATCAACTACACAAGAAATGTCATCAAAACCTGTAAGTATGTGGGAGATAAATTAACTCATTAAAACTACACAAAGCACCTGGCTTAGACGGTTTCACAGCCAAATTCTACAAAAGTTAAACAATTCTTTGTGAAATACTGTATCTAATCAATAATTATAACTAATGGTATAAAAGATCCATACATGAACAGATCCAAAACTATTACTATTAAAACTAATGAAAGACCCAACTGACATCTAGTTACTGTCCAATATCACTTAACCTAGATATCAAAATATTTCCTTAAACATCTGCAAAAACATTGAAGGCAGTTATTCACACAATAATATTAACTTATTAGTCAGAATTTATCAAAAAATACAAACATCTGATCTAAGAGTTACAATACCCTATGAAACTTAAACCTATACATGTGTCTGTGTTCAGTCGATGTATCAAAAACATTTGATAGTGAATTTAAATTTCCTCTCTAAAATTGAGAATACTTCCCTGTGTAGTTTACTGAAAAGTATACAAACATTATAATCTCCCCACCACAATAATGATAAATAAAAAGCCCTCCCAACCAAAAATAATTAAAAAAAAATAGTAAGACAAAGCTGATCCCTTTCACCATATCTTGCATAGATATACATTACACACGCACTCGCACACACAACTCTATTTTTGTCTAATTCATAAAACCTTTTAAAATATTTCCACTAGTTTTGCATATAAAATCACTTATACAGCCTTTGC
>NC_056749.1:182871914-182901914 GCF_019279795.1 Protopterus annectens
ATTTAAAGATTTTTGCATCAAAGAGTGGAAAGAACATATGGGCAAAGCAGTATAGAAAAGGCAGGTCTAGGACTAATCACTGAAAGCACATTTCACTGAAACATATTTGACTGTGCACAATTCACTGAACGTTATATATGGCCTTTTCCCCACTGTTATTTGACCCTGTAGTTAGTATATATAGTAAGGGGGGGCACCGCCCTCCACATTACGGGGTGCGGTGGGTGTAGCCCCCCACCTATTTTAAATATTTTGAACTATATACATGGATACTTGCAATTCCATGGATACTTTCAAGTCCAGTAAATTACTCTTTTCTGAACTTAATATATATCCAAAATATATGTGGGGGGGCTACACCCCCCCTTACTATATATATAAATTTCAGTGAAATGTGTTTCAGTGAATAATCCTAGACCCAGAAAATGCAAGGTTAATTAGAAGAAATAGATCAGAAAGTGTTATAATTATGTTTTGCAAATAGTTATTTACAGCAATAATGTGGGCTGGTGCACTGGCACAGTAGTTACCCTGCTGCTGCCTCAGAGCCATTAGTTACTCGGTTTAATTCTCAGCTAGGGTGCCTTTATTGAGAAGTCTCTGCACATCCTGTGTCTGTGTGGGGTTTTGCATGGTGCTAGAGTTTCCTTCCACAACCCAACGACATATCATACGTGAACTACCGCTCCTGTAAAATGCCCAGTAGTGTGCACGCCGTGAGTAATGGTCATAAAATAACCATAAAATGTTGACCTTTTATGTAGTACTACTGCTCTCCTATGACAGTAAGTGGTTATTTTTTTTCTTAACCATTATTCCCCCCAAAGTGCCTGATGCGGCTGACAAACTGGTATGAATTTTACAGTACAGGTTTCTGCCTTCCTTATAAAACAATATGGAGCTGCAGTACACTGTTAGAAACACCACTAACTGTGGTAGCACCTTTTTAATGACTTACACAGAGAACTATTACTTCTTGTTTTTACAACCACTTCTAGAAACGGCATCAGTTTGTGTTTTGCAACAATGTCCATTTGTGTGTGTGGGTGCATGCATATGTGGGGTCGGTGTGGGTGTGCCTGTGTGTGTGTATCTTAGGGGCTATCTTGGGTATATCTGGAAGCTAGGCTTGAAAAAAATAGCTTATTTAATTCATTTGTGCAAACACAAAACTGTAGTTCAAGCCAGATTTTCTTCTCACTGTATGAAAATCTACTACCCGTGACTAAACCTAGACAAAGACTTTACTATTGTCATTCACATGTCTACAACATTTTTCTTTATCTAGTTAGTAAACAACCCATTTACTTTATTTTCTTATTGTTGTTGTGTCTTTCGGCTTTTCCCGGTTAGGGGTCGCCACAGTCGAACTCCTGACTGGCAGTTGATTTTTACGTGCAGAGTTGCCAGCCCTAACGCACAACCTTCAATGAAGGTATGCCCATTCATGCATGTCTCCACAGTAGACGCTCTAGCTGAGAATCGAACGGGACAACGTCTTGCTGTGAGGTGACAACACTACCGCAGCACCACCACCGCAGATTAATTTACTTTATTTTCTAATGTTGTAAAAACTGTGATTTGTAGTGACCATTTTCTTATTCTAAATCCCTACATGATATCACACATGATGCGATATGAAATGTTAAGAAAATAATTCTCGAAATTCCAAACTGGTATGCAGAAAAGCTTAAGAATACAATGAAAGCAATATTTACTTTATTTATATATGGCACTTTTAGTGCTGGACTAAACTAAGTAAGAGAAAACCACTTTGTAATAAGAAAAGGTTTAGCATTTGGATGGAATTCTCCTTACAATAAGGGATACATGCTGAAATTTGGTAGTTTAGCTAAACTGTAACAGCCTGTAAAAAATACAAATAATGAAGTAGATACTGCATACAAAAATGAGTATCA
The DNA here is from genome assembly GCF_019279795.1 of Protopterus annectens. Taxonomy (NCBI): domain Eukaryota; kingdom Metazoa; phylum Chordata; order Ceratodontiformes; family Protopteridae; genus Protopterus; species Protopterus annectens. The sequence continues at coordinate 182,873,834 of NC_056749.1, forward strand.
ACAGAGCAACACGTACAGGTTTGCCGATACCAGACATGTCAACATGGCAAAAAGACAGGTCTAAGCAGCTAAACTGGACAAACCAACACAAATGTACATGCTGGTTATGTATCAAAAGTGTTTACTTTTATACATTTCTAACATTTGAAAAAAAGAGGCTTTTATTCTTATTCCTAAATTGAGTCATACAATGAGAAGAACTCTATGCCAGTTTTATTACTATATACATATACTAAAAATTCTTAGAACACACAAAAGTATGATTTGTTGTCAGGGAATTAACGCGATTTTAATGTAGACTGTGGTTCACTGATTTTAATGGTCAACTTAAAAGAAAATGGTATCCATAACACCATGCACTGAAACTAAAGACTGATGTAATGATGTTGGCTGCCTTGCTTTATAGCACTGACGACCTGACATCAGACTACAGGCGACAGGCAGCCAATGCAAAAAAACATTGACTCTGGTTTTCGGGCCGGCCGAGGGCTACCACAGCAGGGATAACCCACAGGTGATGACCGCAGCAGTGAAACACAAAGAACATCCACATTCTTGGACCAGATCAAAGCCTATGATCTCCATCACCACACTCTGTAAATTAAGCAGATCTTATGTATACATATGCAGTTGATAGGTTTCACAATTTTGTGACAAACAGCATATCAGTTTAAAATTAATTTCTGAATTTACATTTCTATATGGACTCTCCATGGACAACTTTTAAGACTAGGTGCTACTCTCATAATTTTAGCACACATGACCAAATGTACTATATAGCTGAATACCGTGACAGTGAAGTATGTAAATTGTGTGGTTACACAAATGGTAAAAAAAAAATCAGTCATATTAGGTCAGATTCAGCAGCAGAATCTAAAACCCTAATAAAGTGTTTGAAACTGGAAGAAGTTGAATTTAATCATGATTATAACTAAGAATATAATACTGAATACTAATTAAAGGTTAACGACCCTACAAGCACCATTGCAAAATCAAGACGAGTAATGAAATGACTCAGAAACAGTTCAGAATGTTAATTACTCAAGTCTAACTTTAAAAATGAGTTGAATTTTAATATTCACTATATATATATATATATATATATATATATATATATATATATATACACACACACACACATTCGTATACATATATATGCATGTGTATGCATACATAATATATGCATACATACACACAAATGTGTATATGTATACACACGTACAAAAACATACAAATGCAAACACACACACACACAGATAAAATGCTGATGCTGGAAAAGAATGAAGACAAAAGAAGAATGGGGAGGCAGAGGCTAAAGAGGAAAGACAACATTACTGAAGCAATGAATATAAATCTGTAAGAACTTAAAGGTGTATTCGGTAAACACACACAAACCTGATATGTTAAATGCCTTCAGGCCAAAAATAGCTGAATGTTCATAGTCTCCCTATGATGATTAAGAACCAACAAACTACTCCTCTACAACGTTCTTGTTACACTTGCAGTCAATCCCATGGAGAACATATGAAACTGATTACAGTGGTACAATCAGCACTGCTTTAGTTGATGTGTGTCATTGGCTGCACAAGGCTCCACATTACAAATGTACACAAGTGTTGTCCAGCTAAGCTGAATTTATTTTTGGTGAGCACCTTGGGGGCGGGGGGGGGGGGTGGTCCCACCAAAATACATACATGCTTGCATATATATCAAGATGGAGGAAAGTGAGGATTCAGTATCATCTACTATTACCTGAATGCAACAATCATGACAGGAGAGGAAGCAGGAGAATTTCTAAGAGACACAGAACACTGATTTAAGCACTCCATAACACAACAGAAATCATGAGCTAAGGTACCGGGTGCACAACAGAGAAACAAAATTAAAACGGCACCGTTATGGAACAAATGCAGTGTAGCAGGAACTGTACTTTTGTCAGTAATTCTGTTAAACTTGCATGCATGGTGTGCCCTTTGCAGGAGTCATGGTTGAAGAGAGTCTTTGGACAGCTCAATTTCTTACTTATAACAGGGAGAGAAATACAAGCAGCAGATTTAAGCATCTAACTTACAAGGGCTGGGCTAAAAATGGGAACAAGGAAACTTGGTACCTTATTGAAATGTCTATGTTCCACAATTGAGCTATGCATTTGGATAGGTTAAAGCAAGCATAATGAGCAAGCAAAAAAAATCCATGTTACAACATAAATGTGAGAAGGAAAGATGGAATCGTAGGAGGAAGGAAGTACTATGAGGTAGGAAGGAAGCAGTGTTTGATGGAAAAGAATCAACCCTATCAATAGTTCCAATGCACATGTCCCAGCCAGGCGCTAGAATCAAATCAGCTATGAAAAGTCAGCGCAAAAACTGCCAACAGCAAAACTGGTAAGGCAAGCTCTTAAAGCATCCACAGAACCTACAAGTAAAGTGAGAAAAAGTTTTTTTTGTTTTTGTTTTTTTTTTTTTTGCTGGATGCAAGCCTCCTCTACAACCCTGATTTGGAGCATTGCCCCAACAACCCCCTTATTTCGAATTCCATGGTCACACAACTGTGAGGGGAAGAGACATATACCTTGCAAGGATGAAAAAATAGTCACATTTTGGTGATCCTGCAGTACAGGAGATTAATGTAGGAAGATTCCAAGACTTGTCAAGTCTTTGATTTCAGATTGGGAAAATTAGTTTTCAGGACATGCTGTTCATGGAATTTTATTTTTATTTTATTTAACACTTGTTTACCGGGATAGTCTGACACGACAGCAAATGTCCATTTTCAGCAGAGTCCTGGGGAGAAAAGCTCCATACAGTAAACAGAATAGAGAGTAATACATGATAACAGTAATAGGTTACTAAGTTTACGTGGTAATGGCAGATACTAAACATGCCGTATGAGAGTAATCAATTTAGGAATACAAGCTGAAGTACACATTTTTGAGCATAGCACATTCATGGTTCAGCATTGGTACAGTATGCGTGCAGGCAATAACATACAATTTAAAGAATTAAAGTTATTCCATTACAATCTTTTCCAGTGAGCCACAGCTGACAGGATGGGAGACAGAAATATAGTCAAAGAGAAAGGCAGAGAGCAGCACAGGATAGTTCTCAATACTGGACTTAGTCAATTTTTTTTTACATAAAACGTACTGTAGGTATTGTATGTCAGTCACCAGTAAGTAAGCAGCTCAGACACAAACACAGGAAACTTGACACCCCTGCTTGACAGACTATCCTGTAAGTTGCTGGTGTGCAGGGGCTCTCTAAGCTATGAAATTCTTACTTTTTTACAAATGCAACAAATTCACATGCTTTCTGTAATCAGAACTAAAAAAAGACCCTACTGAAGACTTTTAAAAGTGACAATATGAAGGAAATTATTTATTTATTTCATTTTGGTTACCGGGGAAGTCCACTGGGTAGTTGAATAGCTGGGTTTTGTAGGTAGTTTAATAGCTGGGTTTTGAAGTTGTCAGTATTTGATGTAGGCCTTAGAGAAGAAGGGAGAGAATTCCATTTTTTGCCTAGTGAGAAGGATAGGAGATGTAGGCCAGCAGGTTGATTAGGTTTGTAGATGGTAATTAGATTTTGATGTTCAGATCTGAGGGGTCTGTTGAGGTGTATGGGGGAAGGATGTCTGTTAGTGCAGGGCATTTATTTGGGTAAAATACAAGTCTATGTGCTGTGGTCAGTTGGTGGAAGTCAAGATAGTTGGGGAGTTCTAGCCAATTTGGAGAGTGAAGGGTGAGGCAATGGTGTGTGGAGTTTTTAGATTTAGTGGCAAATTTAGAGATCTTATTATAGCAGCTTTCTAGCTTAGAAGAGATGGTAGAGGTCTGGTGTGAAAGAAGTGGAGCTCCATACAATAGGGAAGGGAGAAGGTAAATAGAAGCCAGGGTTTGCCTGGTGGAATTGGAAAGAAATAGATGGTTTCTGTGCAGCATACCTAGCTTTTGATGATTTTTTTATATTCTGTTGTACATGGATGTCAAATTTGAGGTGTTTGTCAATAGTAATTCCTAGAAGTTTAGCAAAGGGAACCACTTCTATGGGTGAGTTAGTTTGGCTAAGGACTTTGAATGCATTTTTGTCATAACAGAAAGCCTTGGAGGGAGGGAAAAGTAGAACTTTGGATTTGTTCGCATTTAGAGAAAGGTAGTTTTGGTGCATCCAGTGTTCAGTGGATGAAAAAGCAGTTTGGGGTTTTGTTGGAAGCTCAGAGAGGTTTGAGGCCGAGCAGACTAATGTAGAGTCGTCTGCATATTGAATAACTTTAGCATGTGGTATAGCAGAGTGAAAGTTATTGATAAAGATGTTAAAAAGCATGGGACCAAGGATGGACCATTTTGGTACACCAGTTGGTGTAGGAAGAGAGGAGGAGATGGAGTTCTGTGGGAATGGTTTTAAAAAGTACTATACATACTCTCAAATGAAAGCAACAATTCCAAGTACTCTCATTCTAAGTGAATAGGAAAGAAAACCTGAAGGGAAAATGGGAATAAAATGTATCATAAGTTGATGCAGTGCAATGCAGAAAGCAGCAGTCTTAGTTGAAAAATAAAATCATTTTCATACACAGCGCCCCCACAGGCCATTTTAGGGCAGACATTGCAAAATATCAACTAAAAAGACTATAGTACTGCACAGATGATGATACAGTTGTTTCAGTCTATAATGGCTCTTTAACTAAGCAATTCAGAATGACTTAAGTAGCACAAAGATGTGCTCTATCAGTTTTGAAGGTACACATCTAAACTGTTAGAAAGAACTTTGCCGTGCTACAAGTTGAAATGGTATTCATTTAGACCATCATGATGTAAATCAGAATATACTTTAGGGTTATAAGGAGAAGAATTAGTTATGTTTTGATGTGTATTGATATGCCATAGCCAAATTATAATTAAGGTTTTCAAGAAATTTAAATCAGTAAAGCTATAAAGTACAAAATCACTACCCATTCCATTATACAGGACTGCAAAAAAAACTTTACATGTATACAATCAATATACTGAAGTTACAATGGAAGGAGGTTATACCAAATCTTCCTTTCATTACATAAATTTATGGCAAAAAAATCTACGGCCATACAACGCCCCTTGTCGTGCTAATATTATAGGACAAATTCTTAGAATTGCCAGTCATGGTTTGTTACATTGTAAGCCATGCATATCCTGTGTAGATAGAAAAAATGCAATAACAACTATGAACTAATCTTTCAAACAATCCAATAGTTTGTCACATAAAAAAAGAGTTGTTTAAGGAGGGAGTGGCCAAGATGGCTAACAGAGAGCAGCAACTGGTGAAAGCTTTAAGACTGAAAACTTCTCTGACAGAAAATGTAATAAAAAAAAATAAAATATGAAAGACACTTGCTAATTAATTGTATTCACTAATAGATAAAATATTTATAGTTTCAAGTTCTTTAAAAGCAATAGTTTTTCTGTCACAATTTCAACTGTCTGGTTAAGAGAGAAGAGATTTCAACATGATTCACTCGAGTGGTATTCACTCAAGTGGTTAAAAAAGCATTTCAGTCAATGTTAGCTAGTATACAGGATATATTACTAAAATAAACAAACTGGATACAGAACTAAAGTGTTTCTAGGAGACCAGAAAGAGGATGTAACATTTTTGAAGCTATAATAAAACAAGGGGCACTAATCAGCAGTACAGAAGAGACCTTGAATGATCATGAAAGCAGAATGACTCAAGGTGAGTCTCAAACTGAATTTCATTTTTAAACAAAATAACTGTCTTACAAAAAAAATGATGATTTATAAAACAGACCGACACAAAATAACATTAGTATTTCTAGTATAGCTGAAAAATATGAGGGAGGCAATATAATAAACTTCTTTACTACCTGGTCTTGCCTAAAACTTTATCTTTTGGATTTGAAAGAGCACATAGATCCCTGAGAGCAACTTCTAAGAAGTTAGAATCACTAGCACACTACATTACAGTTAAGTTCATGCCAGCTTAGAAAAAGATCAAATATTAAAAGCAACATGGTCCAACTCAGATATTAAAATAGTTGAACATGCAGTCGGACCTTACAATGACTATTCTAGTAAAGTAATCAGTAAAAGAAAATCCTGTTTACCTCTAATCAAGTAACTTAAAGAACAATATTAAATCCACTTTTCTGTTTCCAGCCAACATTAAATTATTCCTTTCTGAAGAAATAAAATATTTAACATTCTGGAGGAGGCATCCACTTTTAGCAGCAATAAAATCCTTGATACTGAAGAAATGGAGGGGAACAGTAAATCTCTGAAGAGACAGTGAGCTGAATTCTTGAAAAACCTGCTTCTAAAACTAAAAAGCCTAAATACAAATAACTTATTCATTGTTTGCTGGACTAATATTTTCAGAAACAATAGATTTGCCTTTTAAGTAAAAGGTCTGCACTGGACTTTAAGCGTAAACACATATGTAAGCATGTATTTGTATTTTAAGCTAAAGCATTTTTTATGATGAGGAATATAAAGGGTTAGTTTTACTATATGTACAGTGAAATACTTAATATATTTAATTTAACTAAACCTATAAGTGTGTTTCTAAATGTTAAATATTTACTGTAAGAAAATGTCATTATATTATAAGCAACAGAAATGGTAAACTTAAAGCTATACAAGTTAAGAATTTTATTTATTCAACATCACTTAGTATGTGCATTGCTGAGTTAACTGAATGTCAGTTTAAATCATATGCTGATTAGAAGTATTAAGTGCTAGTGATTTTGTTTTCCTTGTTCCTGTGTAACACATTCCTTTAACAGGTCATTAATGAAACTGAGGTAAAGTCTGAGAACAAAAGAAAGTTTGATGACTTCAGAATGCTACAATTTTCTCACCTTAAGCTGTGCTATATAGGTCAAAATTCATCACTGATGTCTGTGACAGAAGAAAAAAACTATTTTTGTTCTTTTCTCAAGTATATATGCGAAAAATTTACTCAAAATAACACCACCTCTTTTCTTAGAGGTTAAGAATTAGTAAGACAAAAGGTGTATTAGTGTTGCAACAATCTGTTAACATTTTACATGTTAACAGCTTAAGTTGCAGTGTTATTAACTTTAACTATACATATTAGCTGTACATACTAATTGAAGTAAAGAGGTTTGTTACTGATTAGAACAGCTTAAAAGAACTAAGAATGAAAAAGTTAGAGGAAATTAGCAGGTACTGTGTGTTAAGCTGCTGCCAGATTCTGATGTCAGCATGTAAAGCTTAGATCAGAACAGCAGTTCACAATGGCTAAATACACTTACTCAAATTAAATAAGCTGGAATTTTATACAAAGTCAAGGTTGCCTGTAATATTAGAATTAATAAGAGTAAAAATCTTATAAATATGCATATACACAATGAATCCAATATCTACTATGCAAGAATAATAAAAGAGCAGCATCAGTAAATTAAGAAATATGTACACACGCTATAATATTTAAAAGAAAGCTGATAATTACATAGCTCTGACTGGAGATTTAAAAGATGCAAAAATATACAGAATAAGGTAGAATACTAATAGGAAAATAAGAAAAATGTATTTAAATATACTGCTTTTAAGAAAATATGTCTATTGCTTACACCTGCATATGACAAGTGTGAATGTACAAGATCTTAGGATTTACATAGATAATCATATAAAATATTACAAAATAATATGAAAGCTGAAATAGGATGCTTGGTCATGTGAACTTTAAAGCTTTGTACATGCTGAATGTTAAAGACTACCTGAAATAACTCGTAAGCTGAATCAGGACATTCATTTTGACAGAAAGTAAAACAGAGATTTTCAATCTGTTACAATCTGGGAAAGGAGAATAGGATTTACACTGAAGACTTTGTAACTTTTGAATACGGTTCCTTATTAGAACTGTGAAGGTCCATTTATGCGAATACAGAAATATAGACACATATTCAGTGAACCGCAAAAACACAGATCATACTGAAGTGCAAAATTCGAAATGTCAAATTGTCATAGTTGACCTTTCTGCGATATAGCTCCTTAAGTTAAGTGTGCAATAGTTATGGATCTTAGGGTTAGGGTTCGTGTTAAGGTAAGTGCATAGATAGTAATGTATGCGAGGTTTAGTTTAGGGTTAGAAGTAGGGTTTGTTTAGTGTATGTGTTTTATTTATTTTGTTTGGGTAGGTAGTATGTAGCAGGTGGTGGGGTTGGCCAACTATGATACGAGATTTTGGAATTTCACGGTTTAGGGCGCTCAGCGTTTTCACAGTTCAAGCAATATGTGCCGCTGTTTTCATATTCGCTGAAAAGGTCTTTCATGCTTATACTATAGACCAATTTTTTTTTTTTTTACTCCATAGTAATAGTAAAACCCGCGGTGGTGGTGCTGCGGTAGCGTTGTTGCGTCACAGTAAGACGCTGTCCAGTTTGATTCTCAGCTAGAGCGTCTTCTGCGTGGAGACATGCGTGAATGGGAGTATCTTCGTTGAAGGTTGTGCATCAGGCCTGGCAAGCCAGTACATAAAAATCAACTGCCAATCATTAGCAGACCGGAGTTCTGCTGTGGCGACCCCTAACCGGGAAAAGCCGAAAGACACAATCAGTAATAGTAAAATATTCTCTTTGACCTTAGTAATGTGCATATTTTTATGTAGTTCAATAAGCTAACTTGATGTGTTAACCATATTATAGACATATGAAACAGACACTTCTACTTTAAAAATTAATTCACAGCTTATTGTTAAAACTATAAAATGTCTTTTGACATGATAAATATATGTACACTAATCTCTTTTATTATAGTTTAGTATGATAAGATTACCTGTTACATTTAAGTTTGCAGATGTCTGTCTATTTAGGTCCCATTCTGTTGTATTTATTTAGACATCTAGTTATAATAATGTTGAAAGAATAATTTAGAAATATTACATGGGTAATATATATTACTCTTATATAAATAGGTTATTTAATGTCTAGGATTCATAGAAGAGAATTATTAAACTTGTATGTAGTAATGGGGGAACAGTTTTAAATGGCAGAATATATAACTAAATGCATAGTCCCTTATTATTTTGACCTATATATAATATCATATTAACTATTTGAAAGTTACAGTAGCTTTTGGCTAGTGTTTTGGATGATTTTTTTTTTTTTTAAGTGTTGCTAGATAGAACAATAGTTCAGTATTTTGACTATTTAATAGACAGACTAGGAACTTTGGTGTCCATCTTAGGTTGTTGTATTAGTATTGTATGCAGTTATAGTTGTAGACTTGGCTTTATTTTTGAATTTTAGTAGTTTAGCTTGTAGAAAGGAAAATTTCAAAAAAAATGTGCAATGTTAAGAAGTGTCAGAGGAATATATGACAGACTAACATATAATTAAATTAATATGGTGGATAAATGTTTCATATCTTTTAAAATATTTTTTTTAAATTCAGAGTATGGATAGTTTTAATCTATTCTCCATTAATGTAAATTGACTAAATAATGGCAACAAAAGGAAATTAATGAGATATCGAAAATTAAATAGAGGAAACATTATATTCTTGCAAGATACTCACTTGATAGACATTTACAATATTTAAATAACTTAGGTTACAAAAAGAGGAGATGAACTGCTCTCTTTGGAGAAAATCCACTGTAATGCCTAAGGTCATGGAATCCTTTAATGATCCTAAAGGAATGTATATATTTGTAATAAATAAATATAATGGCAAATTCCATACATTAGCTAATTTTTACTGGATCCTGAAATAGGTGCAAGAATGGCTAAAAATCAGTTAGACCTACAAATTCACTGAAGGGGTAGTTTAATTTTAGCAGTGTATTTTTACTGCATACCTAGAATACAAGTGAACAGAAGAAAGGTAAAATACTGACATCAGCTAAAGCACTAAATAGATGGATTAGTAATAATTTAGTTGATTTACTAGTAAAAAAAAGAGGATAAGTCATTGTTTTTCACTAATTTTTTATGCACATGGAATGCAAACTATAATTAATAGGATCTATGCCTCTAGATATTTACTTAAAGTGGATTTACTTAAAGCAGATTATATTAAAACCATTACATGTCCCCTATCTCATCATAATGCACTAAGTATTGATAAGGTAATGGAAACAAGGAAACGTCAAATTTATAGAATCCCAATATATAGGATGAAATTAAAACAGTTTAAGGGTAACCTTAAGGGACAAATTAAGGATTTTTTTTATCTTTGAATAATGGTCAGGATAATAAAGTCATACTATGGGACTCCTTAAAAATGCATATTAAAGATAGAATGGGAAATGGGCTAATAATAAAAATGAAAGATTGGGATAAAGAGTTGTTAGAAATATAAGATAAAATATACAAAGCAAGGTTTGAACAGCAAAGAAATTAGATTAGACTGAAATCAAAAAAATTAATGACAAAATATCTAACAGTTTTAATGCATAAAGTGGAAATAGCTTTAGAAAAAATAAAATTGCATAGTTATGTGATGACTTCAAAAAATCTACATAGATTAGCCAATAGAAGTAAGATGTTAAGCAAAATGTCACAAATCACTATCCAAACACCTCACACTAATAGCTTTCTTTATACAGAGGAAATGCTTAATATTTTTGAAAAATTTCAATAAGGCTCTAAATATAAAATAATCCCGACGATTACAAAACTGACAATTATTTAAAGAAAAATGTTACTAGTAAACTAAATGACCAACAAATATCTCAGTCGAATAAGCTTATCCCCCTGATAAAAGTTAAAGAATCTTAAAAAAAAAAAAAAAGAAAGTAAAAACGGTAAAGTTCCAGGGTTAGATGGTTTAAGTATGGAATTGTATAGCTTGTTTTAATTAAATGTTTTAGAATTAGTGACATTTTCAGGATAATTTAGAGGGACAAAATAATTCCTCCCTCATGGAGATTTTCTGTAATCGCACTTATAAACAAGGAAAGGATAATAAGTCTCTTCATATAGACCTATTTCATTATTAAATGTCGACCATAAAACAATTGCTTCCAATTTCAACACAAGATTAAGAGATATAACAGGTTAAAGATCAAACAGGATTTATAGTCAATAGATTAGGGTATAATAATATAAAAACGGTAGTAACTATCTTAGATTTAGCAAAAGGAAACGGACTACCACATAGATGGTAGTCCCCTAAATACAGAAAATGTAATAAAGGGATCTGGGGTGCCAAGTAGATAGTAATCTCTCCTTTGATAATCATATTGCCAAGGTGGTTAGAAAATCCTTCTATGTGGCTCACCTAATCACAAAAGGTTCCACATCTAGAACAAAAGAGGTTATTGTGCCTCTCTACTCATCATTCATTAGACCCATCATAGAATACAACGCCCCATTTGGGATGTACCTTACAAGACACCTGCAACAGCTGGAAAGACCACAAAAGTACCTCTCCAAGAGAATTACTGGCCTCAAACAGATGCCCTATACAGCCAAACTCAGGAAACTCCAGCTGTACTCGGATGCATACCGCTTACTCAGAGGTGATCTCTGCCTGACATACAAGGCCATGTCCAACCCAAAATTGATGGACATGCTCCACCTAAAAAAAAACAAATCCCGGAGAGCCACGCGCTCTAGAGATATAAACCTCACCACAACGATAAATAGGGCATGCTGGAGGGATGGATTCCTGTCCCTGAGACTCCACATGCTTTGGAACAGGATTCCTATATATATCAGGCAGAGTCCCTCACTAACACTCTAAGAGAAACCTTGATGGGTGGATGGGAAACAGAAAATTTACCCCGGGGATCACTGCAGTAGCACTGCCGGACGGTGGTGCAGGGAACTAATGGCTCTGCTGGACAGGGGTACAGGGAACTAATCTAAGGGGGTGGCGAAAGCCAACACATTCTGGCTAGGCTTATAAATGCCCTTGGGCAGATAGCCTAGTACTTACCTATGAATCTATAATCTATGAATGAAGAAACTTGCCCCAATTAACTTAGCTATTGAGAAAGCTTTTGATTATGTAAATTGGAGCTACTTGTTCAAAACTTTACAAGCATTTGCATTTCCAGGGCAGTTTATTGGGATATTAAAACACCTGTATAGAAACTCCAGAGGATATGTTAAAATTGGATCTTGCATTTCCCAAGGATCCACTTTAATCAAAGGCACAAAACAAGGGTGAAAAAGTAAATGTATATTTGGAAGAGATAAGTACGTTTAAGGGGTAGTGGTCTGATAACTGTTCTTTAACTGGATCAAAAATACTAATTAATGTTCCATTTCCTTTATCTGTAAAAGCCTAAGACCAAAAACTCTTTTGGACTCTCTTGGCAGTTGCAGAAAAGTTATTACAAAAAAACTGGGAACTGATCTTACTTCCTATGTTCAAAGAATTTTTAAATTTAACAATACTATGTAAAACTGAAAAAGATGTATTTAGAATAAGATCTATAAATCATAGTATGACCCTTGATTGTTGGCATAACCTAAAAATGTTGCTACTAAAATACCAAGATTCTTAGTGTTAATTGCATATTACCTTGATAACTCAATGTATTTCTATCATTGTACAACAATTTGTGCAGTTGAATTTCTTCCTTTCTTTGTATATTTTGTAAATAGGTTACATTAATAAAAACTTTCTTAAAAAGTTGTTTAATTGATACAGTATTAGAAGTCTCTGGAGAAGCATGAATGGTTTCAATTTTATTGGCTTTTATATTCCCATTTGGCACTTTTGCTGCATCATTGACAACATTAATTTACAGGAAGTGTAGTGTCATGTTATTACAGGCAAATATCCATACTGTTTTGTGAAAAATGAGTTTCAGATACATGAGCAACTTTATTTGCAAATGCAAACATCTGAAACCATTTTTTAATTAAAGAATTCAGAAAGTTGTCATTCTTACTTTGCAGTCAAATCTGCCATTATCTATGCTACCTTAAACCACAGTGCCTTGCAAGTTATATTAAAATATGCAAAACTTCCCATGGACAACAAACTTCCTATCTTTCAACCTCTGAGCATCAAAAATTATAGCACTGAGCCTTAAAATCATGGCAGAGGTTCAGAAACAGTGTTCTTACTTTTCACAATCAAAGTTCTTCCTACACTAAACATTATATAGTAAGTGATAAGTAATCTTTGTACAGACTGAGTTTCTTTATTTAATAAGGTATTGCCCTGTAATCAGGTCTGTCTGAGAAAAATGGGTAAATCTAGGACAGAGACCAAATCAGATGGCCAAAATCATAGTGCTCTGCTTCAATCATAGCAGACAGCAAAGTTGTTACTGTGGTCACAGCAGCTTATAAAGCACTGCAATACATTCTCATACTTCAGCATCAGGCTACTTTGGCATAATATAACAAAAGCTGGAGCAATGTTTGAGAGGCAAGTTCTTATCAGACACTGAGGTCCATCTGAAAAAAAGTGTTCTTAATGGAAATTGTGAACAGTTAAAATTATAAATGAATTTAAAAAGTAACATCTCAGTTTTTCCTTGAAAAGAAACAAGTGACCGTCTAGTTTTCAATGCATCAAGAGGCAATGACTTTTTCAACACCCCTCTTTGCAATTCACTTTTGGAAAGTAAACTTACTTTTTTTAAGAAGGCAAAGTTCACCACACTGTATTAATAAATACACTTTAATCTAGTGCCTCTGCATTTTGCAGTAGGCATCATGTTTGGTACACTGTATCTGAGAAATACACAATCAGGATTGGATTAAAACATTTGTTGGTAAGCAGTTAAGCTTTCATGAGAAAATCAAAGTTATTAGTTTAATTATAGTAAGATGCAACAAGTCAAAAGGGTCCATTTTCAGCCATAATATTCTTGTAAATAATGAACTGTAAGAATCTGAGTGACATCAGCAGTTGTCTGGTTATATTCTAAATGTGGAAGTTAAGAATATGAACATCAAATCTGGTGAATACACTAAGGTCTGCCTGCTGTTACTCAGTGGTACATGAATGACTGATCAATTTGTTTGTGTCTTTCGGCTTTTCCTGGTTAGGGGTCACCACAGCGGAACTCTGGTCCGCTAATGATTGGTAGTGGATTTTTACGTACCGGGTTACCAGCCCTGATGCACAACCTTCAACGAAGGCACGCCCCATTCACGTATGCCTCCACACAGAAGACGCTCTAGCTGAGAATCGAATGGGACATCTTGCTATGAGGCAACAACGCTACCGCAGCACCACCACCGCGGGTGAATGACTGATCAATAAGGGCATAAAATACATTAATTACAAAGAGTGTTTAAACATTTTAAGACATTTTTAATAGCTTATCTCCAAATACAGTAACATTCTGCAAAAATATATAAAACTACACAGGCAAAATGAGTAAAAGGAGGGACATTAGATGTTTTATGAAGGCTGTTGAGGCAACAAGGTAGCTCTGGCTGCAATATATGGTGGGAGACTCATCCAAAGTACAGGGCTTTCTACAAAAAAAAATACTACACATTTGCAGGCTAAGTGGCATAGACAGAGAGGTACTAACAGTCGCCTCACAGGAAGACGTTGTCCTGTTCGATTCTCAGCTAGAGCGTCTTGTGTGTGGAGACATGCGTGAATGGGCATACCTTCGGTGAAGGTTGTACGTCAGGGCCGGCAACTTGGCATGTAAAAATCTACTGTCAATCATTAGCGGACCGGAGTTGAGCTGTGGCTACCCCTAACCGGGAAAAGCCGAAAGACACAACAACAACTAAACTTTGAAGGACTCCCACTGACCGAGTTCTAGGGCAGAGGTGGCGGGTAGAGATGGCTGTTAGGCATGATTACTCATATGGTGTGGATTTACAGGCATTACTGTCTGGAAACCCCTATTGTGTAGTCTTCTGGAAACCAAATAATGGGAAGATAGAGAGTACAGCACTTGAATGGAAAATGTACTGCAGCTCTTTTTTATTTCCATGAGTATGACCCTTTATAGATCTAAGATATCAGAGAACAGAGACTATGAATAAGGTTCAGTTGTGATCTGGGTATACGTGTACAAGTAAGATGGAGCTTATCTCCATAGGTCAGTGAAAATGTTTTTCTAAACAGGACATTTATGCTATGCTAAACAGGGCGTCCCCAGTACACACTACAATCTGCACAAACCACTTCTTTTCAGCTTTTCCTCAATTCCAGTTTCTTTGTTAAGTATAGAAATCATTTATTATAAAACAAAATACTGTCAGTCATGCCCACTCATTGTCCATTCTACAGTCCCTACTCCCACATCCTTCGATAGTTTCTGATAGCAGGCCGTCATCTGTACAAGTAGCATTTTTATAGAATTTAATTATGGAGAAGGGCACTGTAACAATCAAGAATTAAGGAAATTACATAAAAATATAAAAGCATCAAAATAATATCTATTTTCTGTAGTATCAGAAATTAAGCACACCCTAGCCTACATAATGTTGTGAGTGAATCTCTGAAATAAATGACACTTTAAATTGTGATCGGTAGAGTGCAACAACTTCTAGCATATCATGACCATAAGAACTACACTAATTAAGCATGAATGCATTTCTGATGGTTGCTCTACAGGCATAAACACTGCATTAACACTTGGCATAATAATTATGAACTAAAACTAAATATTTGACTGAAAAGTGAGGAAGCTCAGCAATACAATGACATTCAAACACCAGTGTACCACGACATCTGAACACCACTTGAATGTAACATGAATATGTCTTGGGATGTGATGACCTGCACATTTGGTTCAAAGCTGGCATTGTTTCTCATTTTGCTCTACTTACTGTGCATTTCCCAGTAAATCTCGTAACTTCCTCGAGAAACACAAACAACGCCACTAAAATCTTCATCATCCGGATTAATTGGCCAATCTAATTTTTAACCCCCAGGTCCTAAATTACTTCTATGTTGTCTCTAAATTCCTTAGTTTTCGTATTTTGACATGAGCCCCAGTTCCTGAGGTAGCAATGCATACCCCATTCAAGTGCACCACCTTATCAACTGGCAACTGTTAATGACTCCTGTACTTGTATAGCCAAGGGTCATTCATATAGAAAAGGTGAAGAATACAACTTTACTGGGGCTTCTCCCAAAGGATTCATTGAAGTGGTTGCCAGTGTTTCTTACTCTCCAGGTTAGAAGTAATCAGTTTGTCCAAACACAACGAAGTTTGCTGTATGTATGAAATTGCTCTCTACTAGTTGTTACCATCCTAGAAAAAGCAAGCCCAATCATCCCTACAAGGAAATTACTGATCATTGAATGAGAAATCTTATGTCATAATTAGCTCTCCAAAGAGTCAAGTGGGACTGCAGTTAAACCTGGGTCACCAACTTTATTTTGGTGTCATACCTTCATATGGTCAAAAACAGATCTACCACCTGCTCCTTCTACATCTTAAAACTAATCTTTTAAAACTGCCCTGTGTCATTAAGTCTTGCCTTGCAGAATGTGTGAATTTCCTTTCATTCATACCTTCTACCTCTGTTTATTTCCTTATCATTAGATGCCTTACACACACTTTCCAGCTTAGCTACCTGCTGATACTAAAAGTAATGTATATTGCATGCCTTACTATTTCATGATATAATCATACAATGTTTGGGCATCTTTTTCAACTTCAGGCTCCTTTTAGTTGTACTCTGTATTTAAAAAAAATTCTTTTCTTTACTCTTCCTTCTCTAAACTTCTAGCAAATTTGCATCTAATGAGATACATGTTTACATGTCATTTTTATCACACTCGTGTTCATCCTGTTAGGGGTGACAGAAGTGATGGTGAATGCTGTGAAGTATAAAAATGCACTCTTAAAATTAGGCCACTTAAGGGAAAGTTCTCCTTTTCCAGAAATACAAAGCACCCAAAATGAATTATATAAAGGATGCAGAGAAAACCCACTGCCATAAGGTAAATGGGAAGTATTACCCCATGGAAACTTGACAGTCTTAACTGAATTACTTTTTTTCAAACTGACACTTGGATGAGTGAGATAGATTCATTCATGCCCTGTTAGACAAGTCATAATACTATATTTATCTAAACATTTGTTTACCAGGAAAGGCCAACTGGGACAGAGCCAATTTTCAGTGGAGACCCCTTCAACTATTTAAATTTATTGGCCATCCTACTGTATTCCATAGTACCAGAATACAAAAGTGACCACCCCTTTCAATCTATCTTGCTGTTTTAAAAACAGTGACTCCCCACTAAAACTTAACTTTTTAGACAGGTAAAACTTAAGTTACCCACTTACACATCTACCTCCTCTAGTGCACACTGCAGTGTTTAGGATAAACCATTTTTTTCATCTTTACCTTTAAGCATCTAGTGCAAGACCACCAGTTAATGGAAAGCCCACATTCTGACTCTCAGTAGTCATCTTGAGATTAGTGCTTCTGTTTTCTCCTGATGACAGAAGAAGTGCAGTTACAGTATTTCCAGGAGACTGCTGATCACCAAAAAGGTTAATAACTGCTTTATAGCTGACAACTTGGAATCTGTGCTTATATTCTAATCCTGGTGAGAGTATGAACAGAGTGCATTGATTCCTGACTTTCTGGTTGGAGAGTGAGTGTCTGTGCTTAACGTACCTGATTGGTCTGGTTGCTATTCGAGGTATCTACAAGAAAAAGGCCACTAGCCTGCAGACCCTTGCATCATCTGGGACAAGACTGTGGATCACCAAACAGGCCGTGACCGACTTTTTTCTGGGGATTGGTGCTGACATTTTGCTTCTGGTGAGAGAAGAAGTAAAGGAGTATTGTATCCCAACAGAGTAAAGCTGTGCTGAGACCAGCATTAGCAGGAGCCAGGCAGGAGCCATTCATGTGACTCCTCTCCATCATTCTTGACAAGCTAATTCTTTATTTTTCACTAAGTACTGCTTGATTTCTTTCTAACTTCAGAATATCTGCCTAAATATTTCATCCTTAAATTTTCAGAGTCTATGTATTAGTTTTCCCTCAAGTGTTTAGCAGTGCTCTGTATAGACTCAGACACCTTGAGTGACATTTTTCCTGTAAAAGAAATATATAAGAAATGGCTCCAGTACTTATTAATAATGACCATCCCTCCTGGCATGTCTAAAGGTCAGTTCCCTGTGCTTTCTCCTGATGAACTCGGGCATTCTGAGGCAGTGTAGCAACTGCCTCATGTACACATACCACCCTCTCCTTACCTCCCAACACTCAGACTTGTGAGAGAGGCACTTACATATCCAAATTGGAAGCCATGCACTCTCAAGCCAAGACCAAAACAGCTGGTCAAGAGGAGAAGACCAATACCTGCACCACACCACATTCAACACACAGCCCTCCAGGACACCCACCATCACAGCTCTCACATAAAAACACAAACCACACACCCACCTTCGTGGAGGCATCTCAATAAAAATCTACCCAAACAGCAGAGACCTCCAAGGCAGAAACACACTCAACCACCACAACACAGCACAGCACAAACCACAAGACACAAAGTTCACCTGCACAGTGTGCCCCTCAACCTAAGCCTTAAGGCAAAACAGCTTGCCCAATGCACTAATCATAGGTGACTCGATAGTGAGGCACACTGATGCCCCACTCACTACGTTGAATAAGGAGAATGTAACAGTCAGCTGTCTATCAGGTGCCAGAATCAAATGCATAACACACACACTCAAGTCACTCCACAAGTACAAGTATGACTCTGTCACTGTCCATGTGGGTGCGAATGACCTGAGATGCACCTCCCTGGACTACAAGAAGAGAGACATGGAGGCGCTCTTGGATTATGTGGCCCAGGCAGGTATGACCCTAGCCCTGAGCATCATCCTACCATTGCCCAGAATGAGATCGCAGTGCAAGCAGAAAATGATCAACTTCAACAACTGGCTAAGTTTCTGGTGTCATTTTAAGGGGATCCAGTATCTGTCTTGACAGATCTCAATGCTTTGCCAGAGATGGCCTGCATCTGTCACCCTTGGGTTTCCGGATACTAAGGCTCTTGCCACCCCTATACTGCCTTTTTTTAGGCAATGTTCCAAAGACCAAATTACCACCAATAACAGCTATAAACAAATACAATCAGATGGTCATGCTGCTCAATGGTAGAAGTCTAAATCTCAAGATGCACTAGCTCAAAGCACTCCTCAAAATGGAGAATATCAACATTTGTGCTGTAACGGAGACCTTGTTTAAAGCAGCAGAAAGCACTCCTGTACTACCAGGCTATAACTCATTCCACACCTTTCAACCCCAGAACATGGACAGAAGCTCCAAAGGTGGTGGTGTCCCCATATTCATAAAGGATATGCACACCTCCAGACTAGTAGCCCAGCATAACGCATCCAAGATATTTCAGGTACAACTAACATTGGGTAAGATGTTGATTCAGGCCATATCCCAAGACTCTCACTCCATGTTCCTAAGCACCCTGAAAACTATTAGGGTCCAACCCAACATTCTCATACTAGGTGACTTCAACTACCCCTCCATCAACTGGAAAAACTACTTGTGCACCAATACATTGGGGCCCAATGCTTCCTGGAATTCATCAATTCCAAAGCCCTGGACCAGCTCTTTCTTTCCCCCACTATAGGAAGCAACATCCTTGACCTGGTTATTACTAACATGGGCAACCATTGCTCTACACCAATAGTCAATTATTCCCTGGTTAGGTCTGACCACAAACTAACCACCATGGAAATCCACATCTCACCCACACCCCCTGCAAAGGTAACCACCAGGAAAAACTTCAAAGCTGACTTTGGGCTCCTAAAAACAGAGGTGGCTAACTTCACGGCACCCATGTCAATGGAAAATACATGCATGACTGCTGAATCATACACCAATGCACTGTATGAACACGGACATAAATGCATGGAACTAGTCATACCCAACAGAACCAAGATGCTCTCCTCCAAAAAAAGAAGCCAATCTGGTGGTCCTCTGACATTAATAAACTCTACAACAGAAGGAAGAAACTGTTGCAGAAAAAGGTGAAGTCCCAAGACTGGAAAAACTCCCTCATTAGCCTCAACAAAAAGTTGAGATCCCTCATCAAAACCTCTAAAGCCAGCTATGAAGGCAGAATTGCGACAGACACTAAAAACAACCACAAAGCCTTCTATAGTTATATCAAGAATCTCCATGGCATTACCCAGGTTTGCTCTGAGTTACTGCACAATGGGAACTCCTATACTGAGCCAACAGATATTGCCAACATACTGTCTGACAGATTCAGTGCCAACTTTGCCCTTCTCTCTCCCCCTAAAGGACCAATCACAATAGAGGAATGCCAGGCACCAAGCAATCCTGCAGCACAGGTTACAGCTGCATTGTCCAGGGCCAAGAATACAGCTTCCATCGGACCTGACAATATCTCTGGATGTGTTCTAAATGAACAACAAAGTGAACTGGCACCACATCTGTGTGTCCTGTTCAATCACAGCCTCACCTCAGGCTTTGTCCCTACAGAATGGTGCACTGCTACAGTCATTCCTCTCCATAAAGGGGGAGCAACTACAGACCCTGGGAATTATTGCCCCATTACCCTGATGAGTCTGATATGTAAGGCTATGCAGCACATCATCATGGACCTAATTTACAAGGATATAGGGAATCTCCAAACTCTAGATCCCACGCAATTTGGTTTTGTGAAAGGTAGATCACGCCTGCTCACCTAGTTGACTTCTCTGAGTCAGTCACCAGAGCTGTGGAAGAGGGCAAGTCAGTTCATACAGCCTACCTTAATCTGGCCAAGGCCTTTGATACCATTCCCCACTCAGGAATTACTAAAAAACTCACCAAACTAGGCATCAACCCCTATATCACTAGGTGGGCTGCAAATTGTCTCACAGATAGAACCCACAGTATTAAAGTAGCGGACTCCAAGTCAGACTGCGGACCAATCACGAGTGGAGTCGCACAGGGATCGGTCCTGGGTCCTCTCCTGTTTGGCATCTGCTTCGCAGAAGTCCAGGCCAACACAGAGGGACTCTGGCTGACCAAGTTTGCAGATGACTGCAAGCTGGGAGCCATTATTAACTCACCAAGTGATGTAGACATCCTACAGAAAGACCTCGCCGAGACCAACGACTGGTGTCAAAACCATGGCCTTAAGTTTAATGCCAAAAAATGCATTGTCGTCCCCTATGGGAAAAACATTGTTTCCACTAATTGCCACATCGATGGGAGCCCAATGAACACTGAAGGTGTTATAAGAGATTTGGGGACAGGTTGACAGTAACCTCTCTTTCGACTACCACACTGCCACTGTGGTCAGAAAGTCCTTCTGTGTGGCACATCTCATTACCAAGGGTTTTGCATCCAGGAAAAAGAGGCCATCTCTCAATCTACTCTTCCCTCATTAGGCCAGTCATCGAGTATAATGCTCCATTTGCCATATACCTCACTAGACACATGCAACAGCTGGAAAGGCCACAAAAGTACCTCACAAAGAGGATCCTAGACCTTAAACACATGTCCTACATGGACAGACTCAAAAACTCCGGCTATTCTCTTTCTCATATCATCGACTAAGAACAATTTTTGCTGGACTTACAATGCCATGTCTGACCCAGCTCTATTAGAAATGCTACATCTAAAGAAATCCCAATCCCTCTGCACCACATGCTCCAGAGAAAACAAAACTCATTACCACAATCAACAGAACATGCTGGTGGGACAAGTTCATAACCCAGAGACTGCCCATGCTGTGGAATAGACTTCCCATACATGTCAACCAGGGCACCTCACTGGTCCTCAAGAGAAATCTTGATGAGTGGATGGGAAACAGAAAATTCACCCCAGGGATCACTCCAGTGGCTCTACTTGATAGAGGCACTGGGAACTAATGTTGGGTGGCACGATGCCAGGGCACGTCTATGAGCTAGGCTTGTAAAGGCTCCAGGGCTATTAGCCTAGTACACACCTATGAACTACATGTCCACACAACTGTGGAATAGGAAAACAGCTTAAAATGGCAATCACAACCCACCATTATATTATTCATCATGTACACCCATCACTTTACAGACATTCATCATCAGACCCATCCTTGGCACATTACAGTTAAAAGGCAATTTCAAAGCATGATCACATTATCTTGCTCCATTAACAGACCTAACCTCACACACACACACACACACACACACACACAAACAGCAGCTTCCCTTAAAGAGGCTTGTATTACTCTTGTTTGCTGTAAACAGTGATTGTTTTCTCCCCCTTTTAATCATACAAACAGATATAAACAAAGTAAAACACCGTCCCCATAAGACTACACTTTTGAAGTCCAGACACCAGTGACCATGACAGACTTTGCAATTAATGACAATACTTTCATAACAAGAGAAGCGCTGTAAAAAATGAATTTACGACATGCTCTCAAAAACTAATTACAGTTTGAAACAGCCTCTTCATGTAGGTGAAGGAAAGTGGTAGAGAAATGCAAGAAAATTTCATCTATAAACTTAAGAGCGCTGTACCAGAAAGAAAGAGATAGTAAGGGCAGATCTAGTACAGTTTACAGTACTGTTTTAAGTATGCAACAAATTACATGGGATGAGCAGTGCTAAACTGATGTTACTATCTATGTCTCTGTGAAGGCTTCCGTGTAAATTGTAATTATCTCAGCATAACTTCTAATACATCAGCTTTATCTGCAGCAGAACAGTCACTACACCAGCAGTAACACTGCACCACAGTGCATCATGGGATAATCAACATGTACCATGGGAGCTCATGCTTTTCTTTATGCCTCCCTAGTTGCTTAAAACATTTTGAATTATGCAAATACATTAGCTATTTTCATGTGTTTGCTTCTGACTTTAGTGATGATGAAGGGATGAGACGTTTAATGATTCTGTTACAGAGAGGGCACCGTTTAGTGCTCTGCCTGTCGACTGCCACTTTAAATGATAAGCACTGGGTGCAACTTAAACAGAAAGCAAAACAAATGGTAAGCACTGGGTGCAACTTAAACAGAAAACAAAACAAATGATAAGCACTGGGTGCAATTTAAACAGAAAACAAAACAAATGATAAGCACTGGGTGCAATTTAAACAGAAAACAAAACAAATGATAAGCACTGGGTGCAATTTAAACAGAAAACAAAACAAATGATAAGCAATGGGTGCAACTTAAACAGAAAACAAAACAAGGCAAATAAATTTGCTACACAGCAGCTATGAGGCTAGTGGGGAAAAAAAGAGCAGCTTTTTCTATGCTAAATGCTTTTGTACCAATACAGTAAATGAAAAAATAGATTTTTATGTCTGTATTTTCCTAATATCCATGAGCTAGTCAGAATATTAGACACTGTACAAGTTGCTTCTGTACTGTACATTTCATGAGTTATAAGAAATAAAAATGTCAAATGCATAAACTGAAAAAAATAAGCTGTTTTGCACTAATATTTTTACGATTTAAAGTTCCACCGATCAATTTTAATATAGAAAAGGGCCATACATGCATCAGGCAAACAGTACAGACATAAAAAGAATGCAGACTTTTTAAAAGGGCAACATGCATAATGGATAACAGCAAGCAAATATCCTGTGGCAAGTGTACATATAACGGACAAAGTATGTGAACAGAATTCAAACAACAACAGTGATGAGAATGCTCAAGTGATTTAAGCAAAACCATTCAGTTGTGAGAAATATTCCAAGAAATACCGTGCTAACTTTCTCATAAATGTCCCACCCCCTTCACTACTCACATTTACAGATGTCGCTGTGACAGCAGACCAATGAGAAAGCACAGCAAAACAATGGTAGTTCTGCGGTCATTTCAATGACAGTAAAATGACTGCCGTAAGCTCTTAGCCATTTATTAAGAGTCAACAGCCAAGAGATGGCTGGAGTACAAGCAGTTATTATCTCTGACTGTAACTGGAAGCGAAGGTCTACATAATTAACAAGGTTTCCATATACAGTGGCATAATTTACATTTCAACTAAGCAGGTCCGCATTAAAGAACTTCACCAAAACTGAACCTGTAACAGAGATGGTAATATCGGAATATGTATCAAGTATCCTTGGATAAATCTCATCTGCTAATAAATTAAGGCAGTGGTTTCTTGTTCAATTTTGTCTGCACCTTACATTTGCTTTTAAAGTAAACAGTAACGATGCATAGAGTGATTAATACAACCAATATTTTACCTATATGAATTAAAACACATTTCCCTCATTCATTAGAGCACTGCCAAGAATCAAACCAGTTTTATGATGAACTGCATATGTATTTTCTGACCGCAAGGCTGAAAATTGTCAGCACTTTATAAACCACACCTAAAATGCTGTTAAATGACTGGTCATGTTTCAATAAATGTGCAAAAAATAATAGTCATTTATTGGGGCATATGCTATAGTATTTTGCACTTCAAGTTTTTAAAGCAGTATTTCAACAAGCAAGTAGAATTTTCTCGCCATTTGTAAGTTGATCTTAGACGCGATTTATTTATTTGCTGTTAAGTGAGTTTTTGGCTGAATTTGTTTACCTGGCTAGACCACTAATGAGAAACTATTTTCAGACTTGGCCCAGAAGTATCCACTTAAAAGTAGAAGATGCACCAAAAGTAAACACATGTAACTTAAAATACAGTGATGGTTTACAAACTGATCTTGATGAGATTCAGTCAATGCACTACACATAAAAGATGAATGGATAAAAACTATGTATACAAGGCATCTATACTTTACATTAACTTCCTGTTAAAACTTACTGGGCTACTTGTTAGCTAGAATTATCTTAACCTTTTGTACACTCCGTGTAATATCAAACAAGATTCCATAAACACTGCTTAAAGACCATATGCAAAGTATACATATATAAGGAGCAGTGTGTGTAATAAATCAAACCATTCTGCTTTGTGTGTGCTCACACGCTCTGGTGAGAAAAGTGGATAAAAGTGCAGTGATTTTTTTTTTTTTACATGAAAAAAAAACTTAAATCATACTTTTTTTCTGCCTAGGTAAGTAATCCATGGAGCTTCCTGAAATCATGTCATTATGCTGGGCAAACGGACAATCTTATAGGGAAGTAGGAATTCACAGGAAAACAAACAAAGCAGTGGGTACTAAAGCAAGACACTTCATTTGGGTAGGCAAGCAGGGGTGAAACCGATGGGACAATTATTTTTAACTAATATAGTGATTTATGTTGGTATCATCTGTGTGGAAATATCAATGTGAAGGTACAGTTGTGCAAGTTGAAATTACCATAACAGTAGATGTTCAAATCATCACTGCTGCAGTAGCCTCAGCTGTATGGATTATATCTTGACAAATATACAACAGACAGCCAGCTTCCAAAGCTTCAGGGTAGCCCCGTACTTGCCCAACCTGCCAAGCAGCTCGAGCTGAGCTGATTAATGCAAGTTTGAGTGCAAAGCCCTTCAGACCTTTTCTGCCAGCAAAGAGAGGGAAGCTGAGCCCAGAAAGGATAATACTAAGAACAAAAAATTTCTCAAACTGGCATAAAAAAAAAAAAAACTAAAAACAAGGGGATGGAGGAATGGAGTGACTACTGCAGAAATGGTCATTCCAACAGGTACTGTTGTGATACGTTCAACTTAACACAATGGCACAGTGTTCATCATATTGATCAAGGCTATGGCAATTTAACCATGCAGCTGCACGGATAGCCAACTACATTTGGGAGGTGGAAGGAGAAGAGTCCAGGAGCCCCTAGAGAATGGTATAAGCAAATCTTGATCTGGACCTAGAGAAGGAATCAAGCTTAAAAGTATGCACAGAGGACCTTAGTAGCAGCTTCTAGAATTCAACCCTTTCCAAAAAGCCATAGCTGAAGCCCATGCCCTGATAGAGTGGACCTTGACTCTGCCTGGAATAGTTTTGTTTGCTGACTACAACAAAAGTTAATATCCTTAGGCAACCATTTTTTTTTGGTACAGGTTGTCCCTTCTTACCTTCACAAGAAATGAACAACAGATCTGAAGACCTGAAAGATTTAGTTCTGTCCTGAAAGTATCAGAGTTTTGTGGACATCCAAGGTTTGGAGCATTCTCTGAATTTTTAGGTTCAGAAAAGAAAACAGAGATGAACAGTTTGGCTTAAAGTAATTTTACTTTAGGCATAAAAGGATTATTTCTCAATGAAACCCTATCCCTAAGGAAAATGGGATAGGTTGATTCACTATCAGAGCTTGCAACACAGATACCCTTTATTTTATGGAGGACACAGCAATCATTAAAACTGTTTTCCATGCGAATAACCTCAAATCAGCCAAATTATCTGGATCAAATGGAGTGAGAGTGTACACCAACACAAAATTAAGATCCAAAGAGGGGTCAATGGTTTTCTTGGAGGGAGGTTTCTTATGCAAAACTCCTTTCAAGAACATTTTCACATGAGGCTGCATTGAAAAAGGATCACCCATGGACAGACATGCTAAAATGGCCAATAAATTAACCTTGACAGATGAACAAGAAAGGCCGTAGGATTGTAACTCACACAAATATTGTAAAAGCAGAGAACAAGTAGTCCTGAATGGGTGCTGGTTATGTTGTTGGCACCACATTAAAAAACATCTGAAGTCTGGATAAATAGGGATATGATAAGTATCTTTTAAGTCCAGTGTTACCAGGAAACTTGAAGGAGGAAGAAGACGTGAGGTGACATCATTTTGAATTTGGGCACTATCACAAACAGGTTTAGAAAAGAGAGAGAATTGGTCTCTAAGCATTTCCTTTCTTTAGCATTCTGAACATCCTTGAATAAAAAACTGTTCCCCACCTGAGAAGGAGGAACTAATTATATCACTCACTGGGACAACATGTGATGAAGAACATGTGGAAACAAGACAGTCTGATCTGGATGATAAGGAATGATCCCTGGAAATAATTAATTTCACTTCCTTGCCATCTGTAACCCTGATGAATGATTTTCAGAACACATTTATTTGAAAACACTCATTAAAATGGAGATTCAAACTTTCTGGAAGAAAAGAAGGGTCCAGGGTGGGAGGGGGGTCACAAGGTCTCTTGAACAATCATACTTGTTGGACTGTCCTTGCTTTTCAAGGCTTCTTTTTGGAACTACCTCACATTTCTTCTAATAAATCTGTTTACCTGAAATTTGCTGAGATGGTTTATTCTGTTTTTTTGCCAAAATTGAATGGGGAAGATACAATAATCCCTTGGACAATTTGGAAAAGGAGAGCTAAAAAATCTTAGATTCCCTGAATTGGCTTGCCCCTTTCATCACACTTTTTGATCACCTCTGTGGCACAGGGGCCAAACAATCTCGATCTAAGGGAGAATTTAAACAGTTATTTTTGTTATCACCTGGGATGTTCTCAAAATGCAGGCATGCAAACCTCCTCAAAACCACCAGTGGCCATAACCCTAGAAGCAGCATCAGAGACATACACACACTGTAATCAATGAGCAGTGATTTCTGCAATAAAAAACTATGCTGTTTAAATCAGTTTTTGTTTACTCAAGAAAAAACTGCAGATAAAACATTCCTCATGCTTCCACAATTTGTCAGAACAATAAAATGAGTCTGACAATTCAAAATTCTATAAATCAAAATTAAAGTAGATACTTCTTTCCTATACCTATCAATCTTTCCATCCTTATCAGGAAAAGTAGGATTAGAATTACTTAAGTGCTTAGCAGCTGTTGAGTCAGGTTTGGGAATACTGACCTGTCTGTCTTTTTAGGGGCAGCAAACGGGAAAATTGCAGGCAGTAACACATCTAACAGGAAGAATGGGTGCAGATTCTGCAAAATCCTTTTTGTAACAACTTAGTATTTTTAGGGACTGAGAAACAGTGTTCTACTGAAAACAATGGTACATTCTAGCAAATCTCAGAAAGACATTGGGAGAATCAGAAACTGAGCTCTTCTCAAGAGTCCGAATCAGAAACCTAAGGGAAAAAAAACTATATCCATCCCTTTATTATCCTGTTCAGATTCAGAATCTTGAACCTGTTCATAAAAAAGGGAATCCCTCTTTTTACCAGAAACTACTTTACAAGAATCCCTGTTTTTACCAGAAACTACTTTACAAGAAGGATCAATAACCTGAATTAAACCCTTAGCCAGACAGGATAAATTACTCCTATCCAAAGAAATTTGAACAGTAGTAGATACACGTTTAATTTTCCAGTTCTTTTTGAAAGGAAAAATGG
>NC_056749.1:182906914-183011190 GCF_019279795.1 Protopterus annectens
ACCAAGTTTGCAGGTATCTCCAGAGAGCTAAAGAAGGGCTGTGGCACTATAATATGCAAACACTGTATTCTCTGCTAGTTGCTCTGAAAAGTGTGTGTTGTGAACCACAAAGAGAGACTTCAATCATATCTTGAATCCTTACCAGACAATATGCTAAAAAAATGCACATACTCTGAAGAAAAAAATGTCACCATGCACTATGCCAGGATAATCCTATGGCTAGGCTTGTAAAGGACCCAGGGCCATTAGCCTAGTACACACCTATGAACCTATGTAGAACTTGGCATGCATCAACTGTTATTCACAGCTCCTATAGATTATAATTAAAAACATGAAAAGTAAAATGTAGCTGGCCAACTGTTATTCTGATTATGTAACCGACTTTCCTAAAGCAGCAGTTTGTTACTTTCTTTAAAGGACACTAAGATTCGAGTTGCTAGAGGATTTGTCTCAGCAGATGCCTGGTGTATTGTAAATATAACATTGGTGATATAATGCAGGGTATGACATGAATGGTATGGCTTTAAAAACTGAGCAACTTAATTTTATACATCAGTGTCACATTTGGTTTTAGTTTAATCGGTGTCTTTCACCAGTGGTGCAGCAGATTATCAGCTGCTGGAAGGCATTTGTGATGATGTGCAACAGACTACATGCTAGGAACACAGAGTTCATCACTAAACATTTAGGGGTGCACAACTAGCATGCGGTATGATATACATGGCTCTAGTTCTAGATGATAAAGCATCTATGTGGCTGGTTTAATATGTATGTCAGCAAAACTTCATGCTTATAATTTTCTGAAACAAAATTAATGGTGCAGCATATTAACACATGCACAGAATAACCATGCATCCTTTAAGCAAACATTGAGCACTTTTGTCCCCAGTCACTGGGGACTTCATCAGAATGTGATAAAAATTCAATGTAAAAAAGTGCCTTGCAACCAATTCTTATTGGCTGAAACACAGCCAATAATATAATAGTTAAAAATCAAGGTCCAGTCAAAACCCATTCTTTTCAGAAACAATTAAAACAATTAAAATGGACATCTAAGTCATGTTAACTATGAAACCTGTTTGTTTAGTAAAGTAAAACAATGCATTTATTTTGCTTAATCAAGAAACAAAAGATGTGAATAAAATTACTAGATTATTGTAACATCCCCATTAAAGCCAGTCTGCTTTTTTCCCCTTAACACTGGAACTATAGACAAGAATTCATTTAATCCTGGTGGTACATTTGCCACTAACCTTAATTGCCATAATAGCTCCTTTTTTGTATACAAAGTTTTTCCAGTCCCCTCCCGTAGGGTCAATACTAATGGTTTCCAGGATACCAAAGTTAGACTTTTTGAAATTTTCACATAATATAGAATGTCTATATAAAGCATTGGTATCCTTTTTGTTTGTCATATATAGCAAGTACGCTCGTATAGTCTAGCTTTGAGACTCTGCTCAGTCTTATCAACATAATATGCAGCACAAGTTTCACATGTAGCCAAATTAACTTGGAGATTAGACAATTTTCTGAAGACAAAAGTGGTACAAGTGTTGGGGAAAAATAAGAATGAGATTAACAGAAGACAGGCAATATCCGGTTGCTTAGCGATACCACAAATGAATGACTCCAATGTAAATCTGGAAAACTTTTATTCCACTTAGGACCCCAAAGTCATAAAGGTACAAATGCACTCAGTAGTCTTTTTCTCTAGCGCCTCGGCAAACTTGCCTTTACAGAGTAAAGATTTTAGTTATTCATTATACTTCTCCTTATATACACTTAACAAGAACACTCCCATTCAATTATTCAATTACATAACCATTTAAAGCTCAAAGTAACTACTCTAAAAACATACTATTTATATAAAAAACATTTCAAATAAGATAAAATTCTAACAATTATAATAAGCTTTTCCATGAACAGTCTTAAGCCCATTTGGTCTTAATGTGTTAAATTTTAATATAAGACATAATTCTTTTTTCCTTAATATTTGCTTTACATGCTGTTCACTAAAATACATTTTAATTTGAATACTATCCAACACTGTAACTTTTAACCTATCTGATTTGCCCTCGTGATAATTATAAAAATGTAAAGCTAAAGGACTACTTTCTTTCTTATTTTTAATATCCCTAATATGTTCCTTGATTCTGCATGCCAGTGATCTTTTTGTTTCACCTATATAAAATTTTTTACAAGGACATTCTATACCATAAATAACTTGTACTGAATTACAATTAAATGCCCCTTTGTTTCAAAGAAAACTCCATTAATAGTTTGAAACTGTTGCACTATATACTTACAAATAGTACATTTACCACATTTTTTTGTACCCTGATATTTTATTTGTCTATACATTTGCATATTTGGCATTTTAAAATGACTGTGTACTATAAAATCCTGAATGCTTCTACCTCTTTTATTTGAGAAACTAATTTTGTTATTCTTTAAATAATCCACTTCATTCTTGAGTAAATTCCAACTGTAAATTACTCGCTCTTTAACACACTCAGATAATAAAGAAAAAGTAGAGAGAAAATATATAGTTTCTTTATGCTCTCTATCTATACTGAAATATCCATTTTTATTATTTTTGACTTCATTTTTAACCCTTTTCAAACTATATTTTAAGTTATTCTCTTGATATCCTCTTATTTTAAATTTATTATAACTTAATAAATATTCCTTTTCTTTTATAACAGGGTTACTACATAATCTATTAACTCTATGGAATTCAGTGTATGGAATAGCTTGTATAACATGTGAGGGATGATGACTTGTTCCATACAATACTGATCCAGCTCCTTGAAATTTCCTATGCACTTGATACAGCACCAATTGATGATTACATTCCCCTTAAAGTGACATCTAAATATTGAACTATTTTTCCAACTTGTAACCCATCAAATTTTATACCCATGATATTATTTTGTATTTCTTCTAGAAACTGCTTTACATTTTCTTGACCACCTTTGCATATAAATAATAAATCATCAATGTAACGGAAATACCTGTAAACATATTTTAAAAAAAATGGGTTAGTATATACATAGTTATTCTCAAAAAAACCCATAAATATGTTTGCATAACTAGGAGCAAAAGCTGCCCCCATTGCTGTACCCTGTTTTTGCTTATAAATATTTCCATTAAATTCAAATACATTATTATTTAAACACATATTTAACAACTCTAATATGTATTTAGTAACTGGGGTATCACCCTTAAAATGCTTAATAGCAAATAATCCATCCTTGTGTTTTATACTTGTGTATAAACTCACCACATCTATTACAACAAAATACATATTATCTTCCCATTGTATATTCTTAATTTTGTTAAGAAGGTCAAAAACATCCTTAATATATGAAGATAACTTACATACAGTTGGTAATAAATATGTATGCAAAAATTGTGAAATATTCTGTAAAAAGCCATTGGTGGCTGAAACTATAGGACGTCCCGGTGGTGGAAATACATTTTTATGTATTTTGGGTAAACAATAAAAGCATGGCATTCTAGGGCTATTAATATTAAACTTCTCTTTTATATCCTTATAGGAAAAATGCTGCAGCCTATAGCCTTTATCTATAATATATTCATAATTTCTTTGAGCTTCTAAATAATCATTTACTTCTATTCTTTCATACACTTCCTCATTTGTTAAATGTGCGTAACACATATCTAAATATTGGGCAACATTTAATACCACCAATTTCCCACCTTTATCAGAAGGTTTAAATACTATATTATGATCCTGTCCTAAATTGTTTAAGCTTTTCCATTCTTCTTTTGTCAAATTATATTCTATCTCTCTTTTATTTTGAATGAAGTAATAAAAATCAGCCTCAATATTGTGTGTCAATGATTTATGTAAGTATTTTATGCTATCGTTTCGTTGTGGAGGCATAAAAATACTTTTTGTTGCAATTTTATTAGTGTCCAATTCAGAAAATTCACCACTGTTTAATTCTGAGTTACATGAATAAAATTCATCATCCGTATTTATTGCAATTTCATTGCTTTCTTCCACTTCCATATTATTACTATAACTATTCTTATCATTAATAAACAGATCCACGAGATGTAATTTACGTGAAAAATTAAATACATCAGCTTTCAGCATATGAATTCTCGGTATAACTGTGGGAACAAACTTTAAACCTTTGTTTAACACATTTAAGTCGCACTGTGTTAATTCACAGCCAGATAAATTAACCACATACTCACAGTTAGATGAATACTCATTTACTGGGTTATATTTAATACCATTTCCCCCTTTTGTGAGAACGCTGGTTGCCATGCCCTCCCCTTTGTTGTCCCTGTCCATTCCAACTCCATTTCCGATTGAAACGGTTTTCATGAAAAAAGTCTAAGCCTTTACTATTCCCAGGATTTGGGAGAGCTGGAAACTCTTCATTATCTGTATCTTCTTCTGTGTGCGACAAACCACTTTCTCCTGAAACTCGCCCTGTTCCTTCTCCGCACGCTCAAACTGCACTCGTTTACGTTTCACCTTAGGGTTAGTTGTCAATAGGAACGCCCTCTTACTGTCGTAATCACGTAAATCTCTGTATAATTTGTTCTTCTTTCATTCTATTAATTCAGATTCATATTCCAATAACTGTTCATTAGTTTTCACTAAAAATTGTTGCAAGTCATCACTTTTGATTTTATTGGAAATATCTATACATAAATTTTTAATCTCTTCTCTTAATTTATGTTTTTTGAGAATATCTCTTTCTATTAATATACGAACCCATTCTTTGCTGCAGCGATGAGCAGCTGATATCCACCTATCATAGAACTGTTTATCTTCAGCATTAGTAAGATCTAATGGAGTAGAATGATTTTTTACAGTACGTAGACCTTGAGGAGTGATGTCCAACTCCTCATAACGCTGTAAACTTTGTAGATTTAAAAAAACAGAAGTTTCCTTATACAATAACTTCTCAATTTGTACATATGAATCCTGTATTTCAGGTGCAACAGCTATTTCCGATTTTTTGCCAACTCTCACAAAAGGATTCTGCTGCCACAATTTTCTGTCCTGTTGCCATTTATTATATAACGCTGAAGCTCTCTCAGGAACAGATACTTCTTCTCTACCTGAAATACTACACATATTAGAAGAGCCAACTGCTCCATTCGAAGTAATAAGGAAACTGTCAATAGATTTCTGCGTACTGTCCATAGCTGACTCTCTAAACATCCTCGGTAAAGCAGCAAAGGAGTCACTGGCCATAGATATAAAAACCACAAGAACCAAAGTCCAAACAAAAATATCCGGTTGCTTTCTTATTTTCTCACCGTTCTGTTTTTACACTTAACTGTTTTTAAAATGAAAGGAAGCTATATGGTGAAGTGCCCTTGTGATACTGACATACATCCACAATAAAGTCCATTAGTGGTCCTAACAGAATAGTATCTGTGTGTGTATGTGTATATGTATGTATACGTGTGTGTATGTGTATATGTATGTATATGTGTGTGTATGTGTATATGTATGTATACGTGTGTGTATGTGTATATGTATGTATACGTGTGTGTATGTGTATATGTATGTATACATGGGTGTATGTGTATATGTATGTATACGTGTGTATATGTATGTATACGTGTGTGTGTGTGTGTCCGTGTGTCTTCAATTTTTATTTTGAATGGGGCTAATCTGAGCCCTAGTGCTGGCCGTATAACCAAATTGTCTGCTTTCAAGGAAGAGGCTTTGCACAACACAGTCACTGACAGGGCCATTTAACTTCATCCCCACAGGCAACACTAGAACTGTGTGTATTTTATCACACACACATTCGACAAACACATATTTTTAAATAAAATGGGTGATTTGCAGGATCTCTCTAACTACTGTAAACCATTACAAGTTCAAAAGAAAATGCAAAATAATGTAATCATACTTCAAAGCAATACAAGCAGTGATACTAACTGTTGCATTTGTTGTAATTGGCAGTTGCATAATAGTTTACTTTAGAATTTATTTTACCAAAAGTAGCCTATTGCATTCACTGAAAACCCTTAGAAATTGATACCAATATGAAAATTAATCTAATTCTACTGACAAAGACTAAAATATTACCAAATAAGTTTCTCATGCCTTAAATCTGCAGAATCAGCAGTCTATATCAATATTTAATTTTATACCAAGCAATTCTTTTAAGTCAGATTATGGCACCAATGATATTACTCAGTGTATACAGGTCAGAAAAGATTCAGCACACTAATAAAACACGCCTGTTACCAATTTCATAGAATTAACAGACAACAATAGTAGTGACTTTGTATTTAACTGATAACTATGTGTATAGGTGGGCATGTGTGCCTTTTGCAAAGGCAAGGTTTGCTACTTCACATGTGCCATCCAGCAAAGCACTGCAAAGTATCAACCTGCACAACTTTGTGAGCTGAAACAATCTTAGTAGTTATTTGTAGCAATGCAACACTGATACGCAGAATGAACATTAGCTACAGTGAACACCGAAGTCATTTATTTTGCCTGCTACTGTTAGGCTAATATCCTCTCCCATCTGCTTCAAAAGCAAAACTAGAGGACTATCCATTTAATTCCTGGCACTGCTCATGTTCCAGCTTACCTGGCTAAACTCACCATTATGTTTCTTGCTTTTCTTTTACATCTGTTCATACATTACACCCAAATTTTATTTAATCACCACCATTTCCTTCTACATCATACCATCTGCCCTTTATCATCCTAGAAACCTCAAATGTTTCCACCTGCACTAAATCCCTCTCTGCAAACTGCTCCAACAATTCTTCCCTTTAATAATGTGTCTTGTGCTTTCCTGTCATTCCCAATTATAATATTTTCCTCTTTCGTCAATACCCTTCTTCTCCACATCCCCTCTTCTCATTGCACAAGTATCTTACACTGCTTTGGAACGCGTCCTTATCCCTTCCCCTGAAAACAGTTGCGCTGCTGAGTCACTCATTTTTGTCATATTTTATTGTATCATATTTTTTTCTGTATTGTCTACATTTTCTGTTTCATTGTTAGAATGCAGAATTTTGTGGACATTTTATCTCCAGGCCTCAACTGAAAAAGAGTCTTGCCAAGCTCAGTCACATCTTGGTAATAAAACACTAACTAATAAATAAATGTTTACATTTGTTAATTGGTATGACTTGTCTAAGAGTATTGGCAGCCAAAAGCCAGGACAGTAGGTAATATTAGTCAAACATTTCAGGAGACTGACAGTATTAGAAATTTCTATACAATGCAGCATATACATCATTTAAAGATTTTTTTTTTCAAATGATTAGCAATGCAAGGAATCCTAGATATATTATGTACACAGTGTAATTTTTTTACGTGCTATGTTACTGACCAAGCAGTCAAATTTTAAACGGAGATGTAACACTTGTACATGCAGAGTATGCCAGTTAGCAGTACTGCCAGTAAGAAAAAAACACAGCTTTTGTAGAAGTTATCCTAGAAAAGTGAATAGCATTAACGTCATAATGAATTAAATAACCAATGTAATGAATGTAATAATGTCACTAGTTAGCATGTCCCAAATGGCTGACATATATACATATATACTCATTTGCAACATATTGTCAATAGTTTTTAGAAAAGGAGCCAATGCCGCTAGGACATATTTTCCACATCCCAAGTGCACAAACACCATCCATCCATTTGAGTTTAATGCATGCAACGCTGTACAACCTCAAAGTAGTAGTCCCGCATCCTTTTGTCAATATACGTGTCCTATAATTACGATGCCTAAAACTATTCTACTAAAAAATCTCAATGGCTTCTGCAAGAGATTCACACTCAAGTCAAATTTCCACCACTGAATACCGTTTGATTTGCCAAGTTTAGCATAGGTGGAATTATATCATCACTTGTTACTCCCATATCATTGTTTATCTTCCCTACAACTGCTTGGGACACTTTTCTGGAATTCTGCTCAAGAATTAAATTCATTCAAATTTCAGAGTACAAGTCAAGTTTATTATGACTTTATGCTGTATTCTCATTATTTTACCTCTTCAGTTTTGTTTTAATCTTCCCTACTATATACTGAGATAGCTCTCTTTAGTGCAGTATTTTGAACTCGCTTCCATGCATTTAGTACTTCTGCACAAACCCGCCACTGCATGATTCATAGGTTAATTCAGAATCTCAGAAAGCTTGGAACAAGCAAGCAAAAGCACTACTAGCGTAACAGAATCCATCAACAGGCTCTGCTAAATAAGGGAGGCTGTTGTTTTGTTGTCCTGGAAGTTTAAAATTATATTGTACTATATACCAAACATTTTGTATGATATACCAACCATTAGTACCATATACCAACCCCACCCTACAATTCACATCTGCCGAAATTGCTGTAGCTTTCCTACAACTGAATACCTGCAAAAAGAACTGCATCATTAGAATCTATATCCCACCAGGCAATAATATATCCATCCTAGAACAAATCCTTGTCTGGACTTCAAAAACCTTTACCAGTGATCAATTATCATTGGAGATGTCAACATAGATTGGACAGAAATCACAAAAAAATCAACTCTCAATAAATATAAATCTGTTCAATTATACCTAGCTTATCAATGAAGTAACTAGACCCAACAAAACAACAACTAGTGGTTCCATCATAGATTGGATACTAGTCTCACACCCAAACAAAGTAGCTTCAGCAGGGACTCTACCTCAAACCATAAGTGATCACCTCCCAACATACATAATACACACATCCACCCTAGCCTCTATCCAACACCAGTACAGTCCAACAAGAAATACTCAGTTTCGACCAAATAACTCTAAATGACACCCTGGCACAAGTAAACTGGAGCATTCTCAAAGTCCTCCCACTAGATGAAGCTACTGAATTCTTTAATTCAACCTTCTTAGATATCCTAAGCAATTAGCCCCATACAGCAAAAAAGAATTAAAAAAAACAATGCTACCTAGCTTACTTTTCCCAAAAAACAAATGGCTTCTAAAAGACAAATGTTGGAAGCTTTGGCAAAAAAAAAAAAGACTTGCAATATCTCCTACAGTTCAAACAACTTCGCAATCAAGCAAAACATACACTAGTAAAAGACAAAAAAAATTTCTATCTAACCAAAAATGACAAAACCCTAAGAAATTCTAGAATACAATCTCAACCCTACTTAACCCAGGATCCTATAACAACACCCCTGTACTGACCCAGACAAATCCCCCACAGAAATTGCCACAATATTCAACTCACATTTTATAGACTCCATTCTTAAACTTACAGGAAACGTCCCTCAAGTAAATATCACAGCACACTCACCAAATACAAACTCCACTCCAAACTTCTTCTCCCCCATCCCTATCTCAGATATTTTAAAACTGCTCCTTAAACTCAAACCATGTACTAATGCACCTGATAACCCACCCCAACATACCTACAGATGTTAGCAAAGTCTATAGCCTATCCAGTTAGCATATCCATCAATAGATCTTTCCAAGAACAGCAAGCACCCACTATCTAGAAAAAAGCTTATATTCTCCCACTACATAAAGGCGGCCAAAAAACATAGACCTCACCAATTTCTGACCCATAGCAATCCTTTTCCCTCTATCCAAAATTCTAGAAAAATGTCTCCACAATCAACTCCTACAGCACCTCCTAGACAATAAAATATTGTCCCCCACAAAACACGGTTTCAGACCTGGACACAGTACCACCACTGCCCTTATATTATTCTTGGACAATGTAAAACATGTGAGAGAGGGAAAATTGTGTCATCTTTATTCCTTGACATATCAAAGTCATTTGATACTATCTCACAGCTCCTACCACTCGCAAAACTATCTAACCTAGGAATCTCACCCCTACCTTAGATTGGTTCTCCAACTACCTTCCAAATAGACAAGCAATAAAATGGGCTCTGTACATGGGCCCCTCCTTTTCAGCATATTTGTTAATGACTTCCACTCTTCCCTGTTCCAAATCTCACTTATTCAATACACAGATGATTCCATCATCTGCTGTGCCTACTCCACCAGTGAACTTCAAAAACTAACTCAAAAGTGCCTTCTCATCTGCAGAAACATGGATGAACAACAATCACCTAGCCCTAAATGCTAATAAAACCAAACTCCTATTCATCCCTACAAGATCCACCCCCCATAAACAGGTCAGAATTTACTATTCAGTCTCAGAACAGCACTGTCATCAAAGTAGTGCCCCACACTAAACTCCTTTGAGTTACTGTCAACGAAAACGTCTCCTTTGACTATCATATCCTAAATATCAGAAAGACCCACTAAACGTTAGGTCTGCTTTACAGACACATAACTTACCTCAACCACTCAGCCAAAAAAAAAAAAAAAAAACAACCTAGCATCCTCCTTTTTTACCATCTCTACTATACGGTGTCCCCTGCTCACAGGCATTCACATTTCTCTAAAAAAAACAAACTCAAATCTTGTTACAATAAAGTAGCAAACTTTGTCAGCAATGCTACACATACCTCTCATTACTGTATATCCCTTCAAAAACTCAGTTGGCTCAAACTACCTCACTTCCTAACTTGCCTACAACTCACCACTGCACATAAAATCATAACTAAACCAGAAGATTGCCCATCCCTAGCCTCACTAATTTCCCCCTACAACCCTGCTAGATACCTCAGATCAGAAAATAAATGTCTTCTAAAGGTAGAATTACCCAGCCTTACAACTGGCTGTGCTCTTTACTCCATTGCTATAGCCAAGGTGTGAAATTCCTTCACCACCACAATCCGAACCACTTCTAACCACATAATTTTCAAAACGTTTCTGCAAGTACCTCTCCAAACTATGGCTCTGTACATGCTCAAATAATCCTTCCAGCATTACATGAAACTAGAACCTCTTCTAACAACTTTAACACTTTGAAATTTCTATCTTCACTTAATTTAACTCCTCTTCCTCTGTTTTATGTATCCTCAGCTACAAGATGAAATTTAAAGAAAAGAAAGTCTAATTCTAATTGTATATCAACATGTATATATTGTACCTGAATGTAAAATATTATTTTTGTATTTTGTATAATGTTGCTTACTAGTAACTTGAATCTGTGAACAGTCGTCGTGTAACTTTATCTCATCAATGTATACATAATATGTGGAGCTTTTCTCCCCGGCCTCCACTGAAAATGGGCACTCCTAGGCCCAGTGGACTATCCCGGAAAACAAACGCAAATAAAATAAAATAAAAATAAATTTTAGATGTTAAGACCTATTCATTATCCCCAAACATAAAAACTGAAACTGAAAATAAAAAGAGCCCCATGCTAGTGGGTCCCACAAAGCTTTGATGGAAAAGACCACAATCAAAAGTGAGCTCCGTAAAGCAAGTTCACATCTTCGTTATATCAAAAATTATGAATGTTTTCAAAGCTGAAAAAATATAATCAAGAGGCAATAACTTGAAACTAACACCCGATTGCAGAGCCAAATGGCAAATGATTTGTTAAAACATAGTGATGATTGTTGACCACAAAGAATGACTATAAACCATTTTGTAAATTTCAGTTGAGTACGCCGCACACTGAAAACTGTGTGATTGAGTTTATACATAAAAAGACAGATTTTAAAGAAATAGGGAATTGGACGGTAGCAGTTTATCAGCACAAGACATCCAAGTGTTGGATACATGTGCTTACAAAGCACTACCAGTAAATGTCCACTTGCAAAGGAGAATAAGTCCAACATCCTATCAGATGTCTACATTCAGAGCACGGGAAAGACCCCTTGTGCAGGATGAAAGTGTTTATCTCAATAAAACCTATAAAAGGAGAGATCTGGAGTCCATCTCTTTTTTGAGGAAACAGAACTTGGAACTGGA
This sequence comes from Protopterus annectens, assembly GCF_019279795.1. Classification (NCBI taxonomy): domain Eukaryota; kingdom Metazoa; phylum Chordata; order Ceratodontiformes; family Protopteridae; genus Protopterus; species Protopterus annectens. Next base: position 182,918,757 of record NC_056749.1, read on the forward strand.
TTCATTTTGTTTTTAGAAATAAAATTTGATTGAAAGGACTGCTCTAAATATTTGGACTTTCGACAATACTGTAATGGAATTTCAGTTTGCTCATAGGCAAGTACACTATGCTAGCTGCCCTGAGGGCCATTTTAAGCCTAGCCAGTTTTCCTCAATGGTAAGAATAATGCCCTGTACCTTGTATCTGTAAGATAAGACAACCATTATGTCACCTCACTCCAGGACAGGGAGTACTCTGAAAAATACTCCCTGTATACGGCCAGATTGGATTTCAGATACTGGAGTCCCCACTCCCAGGTGACCTTTGATTGTCGACATATAACAGGAGGTAGTCTATGTGAAGGACATACCTGCAGAGACTCGCAGAGTCTTATCTGCTGTGAAAGCATGGCCCATCTTTAATGGTTACTGTTGCAGCACTGCACGTCAATCTGTATCACTACTGCTTCATAAGCAGTAAGCTATGACAGATAATTCTGTGCTCACCTGGTGTCACACTATACACAGCACTAGATTCTTAAATGTACACAACATTATTCACATTTTCCTATTTCTGGTTAAATCGGGAAGTGACTTGCTCTTTCATACAGCCTTTCTTCGCACAACCCAGGAAACAAGGAACTTTTGCCAGTCAAGCAACATGCTTTACAGGGGGGGAGGAATTTGAAATAATGGAATGAAACAATGGCAAATACGGTAACAACATGGCAGCGACCTCAGAGCAGGATTGAGCACATAACCATGCAGCTTTTAGGTACACGTTTTAAAAGGACATCCAAATGCCCCATCTTCGAGTGCACAGTAGTTTGGGAGCGAAACCTTGTTTGCTTAATACATATATGCAAATACAAATACAGAAGAATTGTATCTAGCACCAATCTTCATATTCAAAATGCAAATGAAAAGGGAAGATACTGGTAAGGTCATACACACATCATATGAGTAACTTTTAAATATAACTTCTGCATTTGAACTTCTGTAATGTAATTTTTTTTTTTCACAGTAAAAAACTTTTGCTATCCAGTAGGACCCCTCCATTCTGTACAGTAATGAAACTTTTTCTTATTATCCTTAGTGATTCTGCAGATCCTTAAGGCAAAACACAAAACTAAGCATACTAGTCATAGGTGATTCCCTTGTGTGAGACAGACATCCCTCTCACCTAGCTAGATAAGGAAAAGGTCACCGTCAGCTGTCAGGTGCCAGGATTCGCTATATCACACATACACTCAAGTCTCTCAGCAACAGGTAACGTTATGACTCTGTCATAGTTCATGTTGGTGTGAACAACTTGAGGCATACCTCTCTGGACTACATGAAGAGAGGCATGACTGAGCTCTCAGACTGTGCGTCTCAAGTAGGTATGTTCCTAGCTTTAAGCAGCATTTTACCTTCTCCTAGGATGATGCCTCAATACAAACAGAAAATGATTGACTTCAAAAATTGGCTTGGTTTCTGGTGTCATTCTAAGGGGATCCAGTGTCCGTCAGCCTAGGACGACATGACTGACATATCTCATTGTTTTGCCAGAGAGGAGCTTCATCTCTCACTCCTAGGATTTCGGCTACTGGCTAAGGCTCTTGCCACACCCATAGTGACTTTTTTAGGTAGTGTCTCAAGGACAAAATTCCCCAACATAAAAACTCCATCTAAAAACAACCTCCAGGTTATGCTGCTAAATGCTAACATGATACTGCACTGACTGAAAGCAGTCCTCACCTTGAAAGACACAGACATTTATGCAGTCACGGAGACCTGGTTCAAGGCTGTGCAGAGCAGCCCAGCCATACTGGGTTACACCTCCTTCCACACATTTAGGCCACAAACTGAAGGTGTAAAAACTAAAGGAGGCAGTATATCAATATTCATTAAAGATAAATACACCTCCAGATTGGTTAAACAGTACAATTCCCTGGAGATAATTAGACGCAATTAACTGTTGGTAGGACACCTATACAACTCATTTTCAGCTATAGGACCCCCTCCATGAATCAAGACACCTACTCTACCTATTTGGATCTACTTGAGTCTATCAAGATACATCTAAACACCAAGGTTTTGCATGACTAACTACCCATCCATTGACTAGATAAATTACTTGTGCTAAAAATCACTAGTCCAAGGGCTCCTCAACTTCATTAACTCCAAAGCCCTGGACCAGCTGGTTGACACCCTCACAAGGGGTGCTATCATCCTTGAGTTGGTGCTTACCAATATAGGGGACCACTGTAGCACCCCATTGTGAGGTCTTCCTTGGTGTGATCTGACCACAATTAGTCTCATTCCAAGTAACTTTCACACCTGACCCCCACAGCAGCAACTAAACAAAATCTTCTCCAAAGCAGATTATAACCTCTTACAGGATGGTATAACTAGCTTCACTGTACCTCCTCCCACAAATGGAACTGCCAGCTATGCAGAGTTCTGTACTAATGCTTTATACAAACATCTGTATAGCTGCACTGACTTGGCTGTACCTGATAGGACCAAAACAAGCTCCACAAGGAAGAGCAAATCTGCCTGGTGAACAGCTGCCATTAACAGGCTTTACAATAAGGTGAAGAAATTGCTGTCTAAAAGTAAGAGGGAGCCAGACCTAAACTGGAAACACTCCCTCCTCAGCTTAATCCAGCAAATAAGACTTCTTGTGAAGGTCTCCTAAGCAAACTATGAGTCCAAATTAGCTTCCTCAACTAAGGACAACCATAAGGCATTCTTTAGTTACATCCGTAACCTAAAAGGAAAGGTCCAGATTTGTGCCGAACTGGTAGTTAATGATAGCACATATACTGAGCCTGTGGACATAGTTAACCTGTTAGCAGACAGGTTCTGTGAAAACTCCACTCTCCTGTCCCCACCACACATACCCAATGACATCCCTACCACCTGTCCGCTACCATGCATCTCTAAAGAGTGGGTTGTAAACACCCTAAGGCCAAAAACATAGCATCTATGCGACCAGATAGCATCCCAGGCTGTGTCCTACATGGGCTCCAACAAGAATTAGCAAAACCATTGTGTACTCTCTTCAATTATAGTCTAAGCACTGGCTTTGTCCCAGCTGAATGGAAAATGGCCACAGTTATCCCCTTGCACAAAGGCGGTGTTTCTACTGACTCCAGGAACTACAGACCTATTAGCCTGACTAACCGTATCTACAATGCCATGGAGTGAATCAGCAAGTACCTAATCAATAAACATATAAGTAATCTCCAAGCACTTGACACTCCTGTCAAAAGGAGATTGTGCCTGTTAAACCTGGTGGACTTCTTTGAGACAGCCATCAAGGCACTGGATGATGGGAAATCTGTGAATACAGTGTTCTTAGACTTAGGAAAGGCTTTTGACACTATCCCTCACTCAAGCATAATTGACAAACTTACCCAGCTAGGCATCAACCCTTATATCATTAGATGGGTCGCTCACTGATAAAACCTATACAGTCAAAATAGGGGAATCCACCTCCAACAGCAGACCTCTAACCAGTGGTGTTCCACAAGGATCAGTCCTGTAACCTCTACTGTTTGGAATCTATTTCTCCAAAGTACAAGCAAAAACTAAAGGCCTGTGGCTGACAAAGTTTGTTGATGATGGCAAACTGGGAGCGGTCATAGAATCTCCAAATGATGTCAACATCCTACACGAGGGTCTTACACAAACAAATGATTGGTGCCAAAGTCATAGCCTTAAACTCAATGCAAAAAAATGTATTGTCATCTCTTTCATTAAGAGCAATGTTCCTGCTAACTACCACATCAATAACAACATCCTAAGTATGCACTCAGCGGTGAGAGACCTGGGAACACAGGTTGACAGCAACCTTTCCTTTGATCACCCTAACTCTACACAGTGTTAAGAATGGCATTCTGTGTTGCTCATCTCATAAGTAAGGGCACTGTCTCAAAAAAAAAAAAAAGACAACTTATAACCTTCCCTGTACTCTTCCCTAATCAGGCCATATACCTTTCCAAGCACCTGCAGCAACTGGAGAGACCACAAAGGTTTTTCACAAGAAAAATTGAAGGTCTTCAGCATCTATCCTATGTGGATCATCTGAAATCACTGTCACTTTATTCTGTTTCATACAGACAACTCAGCGGCAATCTCTGCCTTGCATATAAGGCAATCTCTGACCCTGCTTTACTGGAAATGCTGCATATCCGCAAGTCAAAGGGTACACAGGTTACTCGCACTAAAGACCTTAACCTGGCATGTGATATTAATAAAACCTGCTGCAGGGACAGATTTGTCTCCCAGAGGTTGCCATACCTTTGGAACAGACGCCCACACTTCATGTCAAACACAGCACCTCACTGGCCCTCTTCAAACACAATCTGGATGATTGGATGGATAACAGTAAATTCACTCCAGGGGTTCCACCTGTGTCCCTCATGGACAAGGGCAATAGATGCTGATCGTGGAAATAAGGGTAGAACTTGCCTAGGCTTGTAAAGGCTCTGCAGCCATTAACCTAGCAACTTCTTATGATCCTATGAAGCGATACATCTCATGAATAATTACAGTCAGCATCTCCTACAAGTACTCACATGTCATTAGCTTGAGGCTGACTTGCTGAGTGCCAGTAGCTCTAAATGGTAAGTGGTCAACCTCCCACTAACTCGAGCCTATTAACCCCCATACACCTGGGGTAGCATCTATGTTACTTATGGACAGGAGCAATCTGTAAGACACTCAAGGTATAGGCAAATATCTATGCCATCTTCTTGCCCCTAGTGGTCATATATAGGGTAAAATAAGGTTATATTGACTAGTCTTGTAAGGACTCAAGCCATTAATTAGCCTAGTGATCTCCTATGAATCTATACACAGCCTGCCCAGAACCCTAACTCTAATCCTCTCTCTCCCACCCTGCCCTTAACACCAAACCTTATTCCCCAATCTTAAAATTCCTAGTTGCATAACTACCACCTCACACCCTAAGCCTAAATTCTCCAGTCATTCCTAAATATAGTCATTTCCTCTCCCTTATCCAAAACTCTCACCTAACCTTAAAAGTCCCAGTTTCTTCCTAATTCTAAATCTACATCTCCATTTATAACCCTAAATTCCCACAATTGCTTCCTAAACCTAAATTCCTCGATTCCACCATAATCTTAAAATCCTTGTTGCTCCTTAACGCTAACTTTAAATACCCCAGTCACCCCTAAACCTAACTGCAAGAGTCTCTCTTGCGCCCCATGAGTGCTGCACTTAATTTGCCCAAATGCAGCTACTGTTCAAGCAGCAGTTCCACTCCATCCCCATGGCTAAAAGTTGTAAGGGTTTAAGCACGAGTGGCCGACCATACAAGCTGCCCAACATGCAAGTACTATGGTCTGCAGGCAACTGGAACTCAAGTTATTAAAGGAGACTCCCCAAGCACTGCTACTACCTGCAACTTACACCCTTCCCCAAATCATCATAAAAGGTAAGAAGAGGGAGTTAAAAATCATTTCCATCCTTAATGCTTTTTATAACGTTTACAGTAATCCTCCTCCTCTTCACTTCAGTCTGCATTCGGATACTGTTAGTTCAGTATTTTTTATTTTCAAATCCATCAGCTTTGCAAATCTAAGTGAAGAGGTTGCAAAGAAGCAAACTGAAAAAGTGAACCCTTTTACTCAGTATACCCTCATCACTTAGTTTAATTCCTATTTGCAAATTAGCTGTGGTATCCTGTCCTAATACCACACATGTGGTGCTTACAGCATTGTTACTACTTACTAAGAGGATAGCTGTTCACTGCTAAGCCTCAATTTAACAAAAATAGCAACACTTTTCTAGATGTTCACAAACACCCCTTTCCTTTCTTGTATGTACTGGACTTCGTTGCATATACAGACTCCATTTCTATACCTAGGAGTACAACTACCACCAGCCTTTTTAACAAAGATGTAAACAGTGCAACTCCAAGCCAAGTAAAAGGGTAAAGAAATAAAAATTATTCCAAGTACATATCTGTGCACTGAATGTTTAAATTCCACTGCTGGGTAGAACCCTGTTAAAGGCTGCTCTCTGCTTAAAACAATTCTAATTCTTCAAGAAAAAAAATACTAATGCAGTACTTTAATACCATTACAGATGTTAAGATGAAATCCTTTTAGAATGGAAGAGGAGGAGCTGAAAAAAAAGACTTCAACCCCTGTAATGGATTATCAAATCGCACAGTAAGCTTCAGAGACAGAATGTCACCACAGGTATTGTCAACAATTAAGTGTCATTTTATGATGAATAAATGCTTTACATTTAAGAAATAATGTTTAATACCAATAGGCGGTGGTACGGCAGTAGCTTGGGAGTGCCTTGTGTGTGGAGTCTGCATGTCCTCCCCGTGGTTGGGTAGCGTTCGAAAGACATGCGTGCATAAATGGGCGTGCCTTTGTTGAAGGTTGGGGGTCGAGCTGGCACCTTGGCGTTTCGTAAAAATCTACTGCCAATCATTAGTGGACCGGAGTCCTGCTGTGGCAACCCCTTACCGGGAAAAGCCGAAAGACAAACAACAACAACAGATGAGCAAAAGGTTGAAATGGTATACAAATTAATTACAGAGAAACAGCTAGGATCAGCTCTGAGGTTAACTGTCACTCCAAACAAAAAATACTCATAAAATACTTTTAAAATACACATTTAAATAATAAGTTTGCTACTTACTATTACCTGCCTAGCGTTTCTGATCACTGGACTTTACCTTGTTCCATACAGATTAACTACTCCATTTTAAATCTTTGCACGTGGCCTTAATGAATTGGCATGGTTCATTCAAGTCCTTTATACACGCATTTCAATTCCAAAGTAGAATTACACTGTAAAATTCTGTACAGATAAGAGAAGAGCATAAACATTCCTTGGTGTAATCTTAAAAAGCCTACTTCGAGCTAAGGTGTTAGAAGAGCCATCTGCTGCATCAAGACTTAAGGCATGGATTCATTGCACACAGATTTTTTTTAAACAGTGTTACAGCTCACATGCTTTTTTTTTTAGACTAGGTAAACGTATTACTCAATTTGTTTCCAAAGCACTGCAGATATAAGCAGAGAACATTTTAGATCAGAATTCACGGTAGTAATTTAATTTGACTTAATTACAGTTTTACTGAGGAAAGGCTTTCATTCTATTGTTCTCATCAGCCATGGCCAGCGTTCCTATATTAAGTCTGTTAAACATAGAATCACTGTCACAGTTAGCAGGGATTTTTAACAGACTGTGGTTTTGGAAGTCTTTAATGGAAAGGGGCAGAAGTCATTCAGGAGGTACAGTGGGGGACACTACTTTTTTCGGATAGTGAGCTTGGAGTACCACAAGCAGAATGGAAATGGATGGGAAGCACAACTACAGACAGGAGACAAACTGCTGCAACAGAGTATAGCAAGCACTTCCCCAGGACATCAGAAATGCATCGATCAATTCAAAGAGGAGGATGATGACAACAAGCATAGGTAAGACAGTGAGATTAGCAGCCATATTATTCAAGACCGTATCTACGAGATTCATAAATCATTAGCTACTCAGTAAGGCTCCTTTGTGAGGTTCTGTTAGTCCCTATGCAATCTAACTTAATTTTATCCTTTCATAAAACACTACAAGTTTATTCTTCAAATTGGCCAAATAACAGTGGAACTTAGACTGCTGACCAAAGAGACGGATATGATGCCACGAGAGAGAAGATTTTTCCTCTCAAACTCTGAAAGGTGAGACTGAGAATGCAATTTGTGAGGTATCTGCACAGACCAATGCTTCAACATTGTCCTAGAAGATATGCTTTGCCATTAAATCTTGCTATTTTGTCTTGATTATTTTATTTTGATCAGGTAAAAGGGCTGGAATAGAAGGGCCCCATTTTCAGGCATGAACTGGTTACAACATTCATGTTACAGTTACAACAATTACATTTTCTATATAATAGTAATCTTTACTGTCATTGGGAACCCTCCACTACAAACTCTAAACACTGACCACAGCAGCATGGTGGAGTTAATTTCAGAGTTAAACTGCATTTAAATCTCTGAAGGAAGAGTTGCGTTTCTTAGGCACATTACATTTGCAAGCATTCAAATATAATTCTGCAGAAGTATTAAGAATTGTCAAAGAGCGGTTCAAATATGGTTTCTTGTACACTGAAATGCCTGTAAAACCCTGCAGTCAATTTTTAACTGACAGTACACTATGTTGCATTCTAGTTTTATTGCTATCAACTTGAGTACAAGACATCTGTTTGAGTGAAAGGGAATTCAGTACGTATGTCCCAAATACGTCTGCACTCAGCTGGCACTATATTTGAACTACATTATCTTTTTTTCAGCAATCTGTGTTACATTCATGAAATCTTCAGTCATATCGGTTCACCTATTAGGAACTGGAGACCTGCTGTGCACTGAAACATGGAAAGCAGCTTGAGATGCTGAAAAACCTCCACTGGACAGGCTGGTATAAATTCACAGTACTGTAGCAAAGCACAACAGTATGTGCTAAATATTTTGTCTTCCCATGCAAACTAATCATCCAAATATTACCAGATAGTTTACAGTTCATCCTGCTCCATAGTTTATATAATTAAAAGCAGCATTTGCCTAACGGATGAGCTTGGAATCAGCATGACGATATGAATTCCACTACTTCATGAAAAGAACAGTGCTCACTCCGAAACAACCACAGAAGACTTAGAGAGTGCCAACACCAAGTTCTAATACAAAACGTATGTTCCCTTCCTTGGGATCTCAAAGAATTGTCTAAGGAAGTATGCACTATCAAACATGACCCTAAGTTTAGGTACAGATCCTAAAACCAGCTTCCAGATATTCCAAATACTGTTATCCCTCTAAAGCAGAGGCTATACTTTCTCCACTCACTGCATTCCATTCACATCCAATAGACATATTTTATACACACACATTTTATATATATATATATATATATATATATATGTGTGTGTGTGTGTGTGTGTGTGTGTGTGTGTGTGCGTACACACACACAGCTTTACAACCAACTGCTTCTGATTCATTTCTATCACAATAGCTCGAGTCAGCTAATGGCTAAAAGGAATCAATTCCCAGCTATGGAAAAAATACTACTACTTAGTGATAACCACTGAAGACACAAATTTATCAAACCCTGACATCTCAGCAAAAACCTTCTACAGGATTACAGACGCTAGAAAACCTTTAATTTTTATAGTTTCAATTAACGTGCAAATTACTGCATTAATCAGTTAATGTTCCCTCAAAACAAAACCTTTAAAATTTTAACTACTACACTTAGTTCAACTGGTGTCAACATTTAAAGCAGATAGTGTTTCATATTTTAAAACATACTGTAACTGAATTTTTAAATAGAACATTTTCTATTTTTCTACCGTGCAATTAGAAGCAGCAAAGAGAAATGTTCACATTCCCCTACGGCTTTCATATAAATGTACAGGAGCAGCACTTTGTGATTCAGCTCTAACTTTCCTTATACAAGCTTGTTCTCAAACATTACAACTTCTCCCCATATAGCACTTTGCAGAACAGTCACAACAAATGCCATACATTACTTTGCTGACATTACAATCACACTGTATTCCAAAAAATGTTTGTGGCCATTAATATTCCATGACTTTCACCAATTAATGGACACACACTGCGATGCCCTCTTGCCTTTCTTAATACTACCGTCTCACTTAAAAGATAACCCATTGGAGACAACCCTCCATGGCAGGGATAATCACCCAGCAATGTAAGCCTCGATCCAGATTATCACAAAAGAGACACCATGTGCAAAAACTGGAAAAGGGGGTTGTGGATAGATTTTAGATTACCCTATCATTCATGAAAGAGAACATTATCTTATCTGGGAGAATATCATGCTGCCTTGCATTTTATTGTAAAAACAACTCCAATTTTAAAAATATGGACAAACATTCAGTATATGGGGTAAAAGATGAAAACACTCGCTCATATCTTCCTGTTGGCTGGCACTTTGTGCATTGTTACTCTCGTCATCTTTTAAAAGATTCAGCCACTACTTTGGAGAGCCTTGTAAAACGTGCTCCAAATAACCATTCCATCTAAATTTAGTAGATACTGTTGGTACTACCTTCCAAAAATCATGTACACATGTGGTGTTTCTTTTAGTGCACTACAATTCACCAAATAGTTAAGCAGAAAGTATGTGTAACACAAAGGCACCGGGAATTGTTGTAGGCTGGCGAGGGAAGGGTAAGAAAGGCACTTAAAGATCTAAAAAGGAAAATATTTTTTAAATCTATTTACTTCCTCAAAATAGGTTCACACAGAGGACATCTTAAGCTCAGACAATTTCCCTCGTTGTGCTTGAATTAACATTTCCTGATTGTTCTTATCCATCCAGTGGCTGATAATTATATATTATCCCTTGTGAGAATAACTGTGGTCATACCACACATAATTTGAGGAGACCCATGTAAGGGATGCAGCATTTACGAAGTGCCTCTATCCATTAGTGGCAAGGGGGCAATCCTGGGGTGCATTTTCTATTATGCATCTTTACATCCAAGTTGCATTTGAATATGGACAGGGATGAGCTTTGCTCTACTTGAATGGAGAATCTGTTCTGGATCACTGGTATCCTCTGTGAAATATATCCATCTCTCCACACCATTCTCTGTTGATACCTGGACTGAATATTTCTGATGACATTTGACTTGCTGATGTTCAGTAGGTCCATCAGTATTGGGCCACAGGATGCCTTGTATGCTAAACACAGGTCATCTCTTCGCACTCTACAGGCTACAGAGAATAGTAATAAGGCTTTGAGGTGGTCTATGCAAGACCTATTGTTTAATATTTGTATCCTATTAGTAAGGTATCTCTGTGGCCATTCCAGTTGCATGTGCCTGGACAGATAGATGCCAAAGTGGGCATTATACAAAATGCTGGACTTCATGAGGGCTTCGTAAAGGGGGACAACAACATCCCTAGATCTAGTAGCAATCAATTTTTACATAAGCTGTGCAATATAGAATGACTTTCTTCTGCAACTGGGCACATGTTGGTCAAAAGTAAGGTCACTGACCACACAAGTTCCCAAATACCAAGCAAATGAGTCAACTCTCAGGGGAGTATTGTCAATTTGGTAGTTCCTTGGGGTAGATGACTTCCCACAGGATACGACAATGTATTTTTTGGAGTTTATTTCAATTAAAGATTCTGGCACTAGTTATTGTTTGAGAGACACCTTCCTGCATGATGGTTAAGTCATCTGGGGGTTCAATAACTGTTCCTAGCTTGCAGTTATCTCAGCCTTAAGTCAGCCAAAGCTCTTTGGTATTTGATTTTACTTCTGAAAAGTAAATGCCAAATGGGAAAAGTCTCAGCACTGAATCTTGCTGGAGTCCACTGGTGACTGGTTTCTTTCTACTGGTAGCCTCCCCTCTTTTCATCTCCTGTATCCTGTGAGCCAGTTGGCAGACCAGCTAGTCATGCAAATGTTTCTCAGTTTATTTAGCTTTTTTACTACAGCTGAGTAGGGGATTGTATCAAAAGGCTTGGCCAGGTCAAGGTAATGTCGTGTAAATGGTTTTACCTTGATCCGCTGTTTTGGTGACAAGAGTATAGCTTAAAATTGCCCATGATTTTGAGCCTTTCATACTTTCTCCCTGATTCTTGCCCTAAGAGATTGAGAGATCAGAGCATACGTTTGACTATGCCTGATTTTGTTTCATATTTTTGGTCTGTTCCTTATAAGATTTGTGGTTTTCTGGCAAATTTTTGAGGATTGCAAAACTTAAATAATGATAGACTTAAGTTTCAGACATCTTAGACTTCACATCCTTCAGAAAATGCATGGTAATGCAAAACCTGTTATTCTATCAACTAAGCATACAAGAATGTTATTTAAAATCTGTCCCTGATTCTGGACCTTTGACCTTTTTCCCAACCCATTATATTTTTGGCTTTATCCCTTGAGCTATCTGATTTAAATAACTGTGAGCAAAAGCGGTTTACCACTTTCAAGCACAACCTGCTGCATTCTTTTCATTTGTTCATTTAAATAAAACGGAAGTGCAACAAAAACTGGGCAACTTGAAAACTATCCTAACTGATGGCTTAAAGTCAAACAAGAAGCTTTAATAACATATTTATAAGCATAATAAAAAAAAAATCACATTTTTTTTACTCTGCTTTTAAATAAATTAATGTTTCTTGCATGACTAAAAAAAATCTAACAAAACTTGGACCAACTTGCAGTAATAAAAACAAAAAGAAGAGAAAAAGATTTATGACAAGGAAGAAAGTGTATTAACTTCTTCTGAAAACACTAACAGTCGAGTCAGTCATTCCACTTTCTTGCCTACGTTAAGTCTTATTTTATCATCATCAATTTTACTGTTACTACTTCGTAAATGACTGCCCAGAATGCATCTGGGTGGGCTGCTGCAACTTCAGTTGAGGTCCACAATCCACAGAATTGCAATGACATGGTCAATATGACTGTTATTAACAGTAAATAACAGTAAAAAAACATAAATATCAGAAGTTGGAATGAAACAATTGTCAGTTATAAAATAATAAGCACTTTCATTCCTTTATTACCAAACATGGAACAAAAAAAGGCTATTTTTATTTATTTTTTTACAACTGACACTTTATTTCATTCCATCTTCTGATAGTTTATAGTAAAATAATGCAAAATACCAGAGCCAGATCATTGCCAAATGGGGCCCTAGGCAGGGTAATCAATCAGGGCACTGCCAGAGCAGCCCCTCCAACAACAATCCCCTACCTCCCAGAAATAGCCCGCTTCCCAGCCATTCCAGGTGTTCCATTACTTGGCTATTTCTCCCCAGTTACCATAAACACTGTTCAAACCTGTCAGTGTGCACACTGTTTTCCTATTTATTTACTTCCACAATGATTACAGATATTGAAATAAAATAGCACAAACAGTGACACCCATTTGTTAACAATACAATCTCACAATGAAAACAGACTTACCATGGGCAGTAAACTTCTCTGCCCTTGAAACTCACGTTCACTGAAACATGAAAACCCACATTCAAAGAAAATGCATCTGGTCAGTGGAGGATTATGTTTACTTCTGGGCTGTTTTCAAACCATAATCTCCTTGCACACATTTTTAGGGCCGTGCATACATATTTGTTGTTTGATTCACCGTCCTGATTGTATTAAATTATATTGCTTGTATAATACACCAGTTGTTAGAATGTGTTTAAATGTGTAGTTCTGAACATTCTTTTAATAGGCAATGTAACAAAATATATGAAAAAGTAATGACAAAACTACCCATTTCAGAAAATTTCAACCATAAAAGGCCACTCAAACCTCTTGCCATTATAATCCACCAATATCACTCAATAAGCACAATCTCTGCAAAAACAGGTCATCTGAATAATTCCACATTAAAGAGATCTGTAACCAACTAATAGGTTGCTACTGGCAAACAATTTTACATGTCAGTGTTTCATGTACAAAATCAGTGCCTTGAAGAATTAATTGCCTACGTTACATTAAAAAAATATTGGCAAGCTGGTGATATGGGAATGACTGACAACTTCATAGGTACTAGGCATCTCATACAAAGGCTATTCTCATGAGTATACAACCCTTATCCCCCTTAAAAGGCACCAAATAATCAGCATTCAAAAGGGCACAGTATCAGCTTTCCATCTGCATGATAATCAATATACTTTCTTCCCTTGAAACTCAAGTCCATAAAAATGCACTAAAACTCTTAATTCCCTTGAAACTGCACTGAAACTCAAACTCAACTCTGTCAGCAGTCAGTTGGTGTAGCATATTAAGGCTCTTGTCTCCTGTAACCAACTTACAGGCTCAAGCCTGATCAAGTAAATTGACTAACCTGCTTCCCCTCCAACTAGGACATTACACACCATACCTCTCAACCTCATAGCATAAGATATTTGGACAAAGCCTAAAAAAAATGGGAGACAAAGGCCCAAAAATAGGGAAACATTTTAAATATTGCACTTACAGACTTAGACCGTTGCTAGAACAGCAGCATTGGTTTTAGCATGCATTTTCTGAAGGAAATGAAATCTGAAACTCAAATGTATGACATTTAGTTATTTCAGTCCTCAGTGATTTGCCAGAAAACCACAAATGTTAATAGGCCAAGAATAGACAAAAATGAGGACATTCTGCAAAAATATGGACAGTCGAGAGGTATGCATGCCTCTCAACCTCTTAGCACAAGAAATCTGGACAAAGCCCAAAATAATGGAAATACAATAGCCCAAAATATGGCTAGATTTTAAATATTACTCTTTTTAAGTTAGAAAGTTGCTAGAACAGGATTTATGTTGGCATGTATTTTCTGAAGGATATGAAGTCTGAAATTCATATGTCATCATTTAGTCTGATTTGCCAGAAAACCAAGAATTTTATGAGAAACAGGCCAAAATTATGAGGTGAAATCTTGACAGATGAGATGCTACACACACACATACACACACACACACCCTTACCTTCTCGCTGCTCTCACACAGCAACACACACACACCCTTACCTGCTCGCTGCTCTCACACAGCAACACACACAAACACGCACACACCTACCTTCTCTCCACTCTCACACAGCAGCACACACAGACCTAACTTCTCTGCTCTCCTGCTCTCACAAAGCAACATACACACCTTCTCTTTCATACAGCAATGACTGGTTAGTTTAAATTCCATACAGACACCTATTCACTCACACAGCAACACACACAGGCACTTTATCTCTCAAACAAATCCGCTAGTTTAAATTACTTTTACTTACACAAACACATTGAATGGAATAGCCACTTACCTTCTTTCTCAACAGAATGGTCAGTTTAAATAATGTGTGTGAGTATGGAATGTTTTTACATCCACAATGTGCATCCAATGCATGCCTGGTCCTCCTTAAAGGCAAAGATGCCGCCACTATGGAGTGAAGAATTTTTTTTTAAACTGTTGAAGTATCCTGGCCAACAGCTATAAAAGCGGAATGGTGCTCCCCCCTCAGCCCTATGGTTCCAGCACCCTTGCATGTACAGAATGTAAATTATCTTCAGCCAAAAAGTTGTTCGCTGCTATATCCTTTGTAGATACAAAGCTATATATCTGCTGTTCCACCTTAGTAATAAGCTTACATCTAAAAAAATGATATCAGAATACAATAAAGTCTTAGTGAATGTCATATCAAACCTGTCCCTTTGAAAGAGTAAAAAAAAAGATACTTAAACTGAAAAGTTTTTACAAATAAAATCAGTCAATATATAATGTTGATACATTTACAAAAAATGCTTGCAAAAATATACTCGTTTTAAAAATTACCCTTACTGCTACGCCTATATTTTTCCCTAATTTACCATCAAATGCAACAATAATTGTGTGTCAAAGTATTTAATAAATGTAAATTAAAACTAGTTTGTGACCTTGACCCAATCACCTTAAGTGTTGCTTCTTTCCCAAATCAATGGTCAGTATAAGTATAAAGGGATTTAAAATCCTTTGATATGCAGGAAACAAACTCCCAATACAACTGAAGTGTCACTATTAAACATCCACAATCTCTGAAGAAAGAAGCAATTTTAACCATACAAGACTTCAATAAGTGTCAAACAAAATACCTAACCTCAAAGTAATCTAACCCACTGCTGAGACTACGGGATAGCCATGCAGGTCAACTTTTTTATGAATTCTGTGAAGAATGAAAAAACACAGATCAGCTGGAACCTTTACACAAACTTTAACATTTCTCTTACCAAAAATATCCTAAAGTCAACATGTCCTCTAAAGGTGTTGATTATGGTTTCCAAGTATTAATATACTCTACATGATTCTCCACCCCATCCCCAATTTTTGCATTACATTCCTACCACCGGATTCATATTGTAATGTTTTAAATTCTTTAAAAGCCTTCTACTGATGTTAAATTGTAATATTTAAACTGTTGCTGAAAGAGAATTATTTTAACTGCTCAAACAACTGTACTTGTACTTTATTTAGGGAACATAAAACTACTGTATTACACCATATCACGAACTTGGATTCTGGTGTGACCTATGCCAAATAAATCATTAACAACATCAGAATCTGCAAAACAGTGATTCAAAGCTATGCATGAACATTATTAGCAATTCATCACTAAAAGCAATGTCTTTTGGCTTTTCAGGGTTAGGGGTCGCCATAGCAGATTACCAGTCCACAGACTGATTGGCAGTGGTGTTTTTACGGTGTAGAGTTGCCAGCCCAGTGCCCAACCTGCACAGAAGACACACACATGCACCCACCAACATGTCTTTAAAACTCAATCGACCGCAGGGAGGACATACAGACTCTGCAGAGAAGGAGCTCCAGCAGAGAATCCAACCGGAGAACCTTAACAATTCATCACTAAAATCTTGTAATGTTGAAGCCCTACCCTTCAACTGTCCCAGATTGTCTGGGGACGTCTCTGATTTTGACTCAAATTTTAGATCTATTCCTCTTAACAATGATAACTGTTGTAGAAAATGTGATGAAGTTAACAGGATTAGAGTTAAAGAATTCTTTTAGTCCAGATAAAAAACACATTCTCTTATTTCGTCCACGTTTCAAATTATTGCTGTCAATATTTTAAGTGTCCCAGATTTCCTTATTTGTCCCCGCTTTGGTTGTGGTTTCCCCCTGACTGGTTGAGGACTATGTGTTGAAGTCTCAACTAACATTTCTTCTATTCTTATTCATTCACTTCATTTACTTTAAAAGAAGCATCTTAAATACAATTTACAGCATATACCCACTAGATCTAGTATTACTTCATACAAAGGAGATGTCCAGATAGAGATGCATTTTAGACTTTTAAGAAAATAGATTTTAAAAGTGTCTGAAACACCACAAGGCAAGATATTAAACGCAGTCAAATCCGGACACTTTTCTCAGACTTGTATATATTATTGGCATAAAGGTATAATAGCTGCCTGCCAATACTGTTGTCCTGTTTGAACACAATCAGAAATATTTAAACTTCTGGGTGAGGCAGAAACATGTTCACTTGTATTATCAAAAAAGACATGCCTCTAGAGACTGAAAGTGTAATTTCTAAACAAAAGGGTAACAACTCACACAGAAACCATTCACTAAAGAAAAGTGCAAGAAAGATCCCAAACTAGAATCCTCACTGTGTAACACATTAAACCCCATAATATAGAGGCCCAGAGGGATGCATGCAAACGACCCCTTAAGGACATTTCAACTACATGGCTTCTGAACGCCTATAGCTTTTTATATCTTTATGGCAACATTCAGGCCACGTAATTTCATACTGTGGAAGATGAAGGCACCACTCATGACCCCTGTCACTGATGTCCAAATATTTCCCCATTCTTGAAGTCCCACAATGTTCTAACATACATTTTTATAGCTAATGACTTTTCCAGTTTTATCAAATTCTTGGTATACAGAAGCCATAAATTCTTTGAAAAGCTTTACTGCATATTGCCAGCTTCATTTCTTGTTGTAACTTTATTGAAGTAGCCAAAATTTCCAACCAACCACTTCAATAAGCCAAAGCATTTTTGCCCTAGATAAGTTAACCAGTCCATCTGAGGATGATGAAGGTAACATTTTTCTACCCTTAAACCTCAAAGACAGATTTCTAAAGGCCAAATAAGTATGAAAAAGCTTAAAATAAAAAAAAAATATTCAAGCCCTTCACAAGTAGGACAAAATCTGATCAATTTTCAGAGCTATTATCAGCTGAAACCTCAGCCTGTGTGAGCACACTAAGGGGGAGGGGGCTCAGTAACTTCCAGATATTGCTGACATTATTACAAGTGTGTGTGTGTCAAAGTTACATTTAGTAAAGTTATATGCATCCTTATCAGTAGCTGAGGGATAGCAACATTTATACTCATATTGGCAGCCAATGCCAAGTTCTAATACAAAAGTAAAGTACCCTTGAAAATCTCAAATTATTCTGTAAGGAATTAATTACTTCAGAGGAAGGCAGCATGCTACTTCAGACATCGCCTTAAGTGTATATGAAAGACCTATCACCAATTTCCAAATCTTTGGATGAAATATTTTCTAAATATTTCTGCCTGTAGTGTAGCAGTGGATACACCTTCTCTAGCTGCTCTATCCATATCCTATATGACAGAAAATGACACTTTTTCACAACCAATCACTTCTTGTGTTGCATGAGCTTAAGTCAGCTAATGGCTGAAAGGAATCCATAGTTACAGCATGGGAGGCTCAAATGGACTGGTTCCAAAGTTCACAGCTTAAGACAACTTTACAGCATATCACGAGTAGGTGACTAGTCAGTGATCTTTTACAGACATTCGAAAATCATCTACCAGAATCCCTCTCCAAAAGAAAGTACCCCTGAAAGGCATGAATCGCAAACTAAATCTTATTTCTTTCACACATTTTGAAATATTAAACTAACTCTATCACAACTCAAAACTCATCGAAATACCTCTTTTTTTCTTTGTGAAATGCAACACAATTTAAATGGCCATGCTATCACTACAGTCTCACGCTGCCTAACCAACCACATACACAACTACAAGCATGAGTCTTCTTAAAAAGTATTTTTCTTAAAGAAATAATAAAAGCATTTGGGTCAACAAGTTATGAATGAAATGCGCCCAAGATTTAATCAGTTATACCCTACACTGCTTTCCTCCTGGAAATAAAATTCCAGTTCTAGAGAACATTTTATCTTGCCTTTCCTTCACTATAAAAACTGAAACAATTATCCTCGGGAAATGAATATTGATTGGTCCTCTGTCTCCTCCAACCAATCTTCCGATAACATAAACCTATTTCACTGCACCCAACTTATCACTGCTGGTACTAGGTACAACAAAACTAATGTATCCATCCTAGACTGGATTCTAGTCTCACAGACTCCTAAATTTATAACATCTCGCACTATGTCCAACTCTATTAGTGACCATCTCCCCGCCTATACTATCTGAGCTTGCTCAGCCATCACAAAAAAATATAATATTAAACTAGTCCACAACCTTTCTAAACTTTATTTTACATATGTTTACCAGGAAAGTCTGACTGGACACATGCCCTATTTTAGCGGAGGCCTGGGGAGAAAAGCTACAGATAAAACAAGCAATACAAGATGCAGAGTATGTTAAAACGTTGACATGGACATTCAAAGTTATTACATGGTAAATCAGAGACAGGTTGAGTTACATAGTCATTGCAGTCCAGCAGCTCAATCAATACATATTTCCAATGTGCATTCATATTTATAATCATTCGACAGACTTATTTCATATTTACAGGGATAAACAGCGCTAGACATTCATATTTCATGTAAACACTACTTTGTGGTAAAAATTTACTATACTTTACATGTGAGGGCAAAAGAATTGTATGGAAAGCAGAGTTCTTTAAGCTAGGAGTAAACTGAATGAGTTGTATGCTTGGGTAGGGTGTTAGACGTTCTGTAGGGTAGCAAGAGAAGAAAAGGAGTTACGATAAGGGCAGTGACAGAGGGGGAATGTTAGGAGTAGAGCAGGGACACAGTCGTCTGTTTAATAGGTGAGCTTTTAGAGTTGTTTTATATTGTACTAGTGATGCTATGGTGGTGATGTTATCAGGTAGTTCATTCCAGATTTTACCCATGTAATTTGAAAAAAGTGAATCTCCCGCTTAATTTTTGGCTGCACTGATTTTTATGTACTTTTTATTAGTGGAGCATAGGGTTCTGTTTTGGGGTATAAGGCTGGACGAATGTTTGTAGAACAGGTGTTTCTTCAGGTTCAAAGAGGATTTTGTGAGCCATGGTTAACTGGATGTAGTGTAGTAGTTGGGGGAATTCTAGCCAGTTGAATTGTTTGAGTGCATGGCAGTGATTAGTTCTAGCTGTTAGGTTAGTGGCAAATCTATACCAGGATTCGAGTTTTAGTATCAAAGACTTTTGAAGATTAGTGAGTATGGGGGCTGCATACAGCAGGGTTGAGATTATGTTCGATTGGGCAATAGCAATCTTGGTGTTTTTAGTAAAGTAATGCTTATCTCTGTATAGTCTGCCCAGTTTTTATGGACATTTTTTTTTTACAGTTTGGGAAATGTGATTGTTGAATTTAAGCTTAGTCAATTTCAACTCCTAAAAGTTTGGTATTGGGGGATGGAGATATAATAGTGTTATTTAATGAAGTGATGGTAAATGTATTGGCGGGTGAGGCTACTTTGGTAGGTTGGAACATCATTAGTTTGGTTTTATTGGGGTTGAGTCTTAGTTGAGTGTTTGTGAGCCAGGACTTGACTGCATAAAAGGAATTTTATGTTAGTTTCTGTAGCTGAGGCAGTGAGGAAGCAGAACATATTACTGTATTGGATGAGGGCTGACAGGTGGCGGTTATTTGTAAATATAGAGAATAGAAGTGGCCCTAAGATAGAACCTTGTGGGGCTCCTAGTGTTACTGGCAGAAGGAGTGACAAGAAACAGCCTGCTGGCATCCAGTAAGATACTCCTGGAACCAGTTAAGAGTAGACTTGCAAAACTTTAGGCTGCAGAGTATGTTAAGACGTTTGGAGTAAGGAACCATGTCAAAAGCTTTTGACAAGTCAAGGAAGATAGAGGATACATAGTTATTTTTGTTCCTGTGGTAGTTAACAGTGTTAGTAAATGACAATAGGGTGGTAGATGTGCTGTGGAATTGTCGGAAGCCATGCTGTGTGTTAGAAGTTTGTTAGTATACAGATATTCTGAGACTTGCATATGAATGGCCCTCTCTAGGATGTCGTCTGTTGAAGAGCCACCTTCGTGAAGAGGGATAATGCAGGACATTTTCCAAATGGGAGGGACTTGTTGTTCAGCTATGGATCTATTGAAATAGGATATGCTACTCAGTCTGCTGTTAGTTTAAGGTATTAGGCAGGTGAGTTATCTGCTGCTAGAGTACTGGGTTTTAACTTTTTTAGAAGTTTCCTGATTGTATCAGTTGGTACAGTTTGCAGGGAGGAGGAGGAGGTGACATTGGAAGAGAGAGTGGTAGTTATTTTGGTAGGGGGTGATTGCTTGTTTGATAGTGCTAAGATGGCTTCAGTAAAGTATCTGTTAAACTGAGTGGCAATACTATCAGCAGTATTGGTAGTGGTAGGTGGGGGGTGTACTAATTTTACCTGGCAGTAGTATTTTATTGCTGACAAGAACTTTTGTGGATTTTTATGGTGATTAGATTGGATTTCAGTGTAGTAGTTAATTTTGTCCTGTTTTATTTGCTTCTTTGCTTTATTTCCAAGTTCTTTGTAGGCCTGTAAGGTGGGTTGTGACCTTCTTTTATTCCAATTTGTAGTGGCTGAACTTTAGTTTGGCAAATATAACTTTAGTCTTTGTTAGACTCAGAGATTTTTCATCTATTGTTTCTACTGAGAGATTGTTTTTGAAAAGTAAGGCTACACCTCCACCTTTATTACCTTCTCTGTCTTTGCGTACGATATTATAACCTAGGGGTATTATTTCTTTGCTGAGTGGAATAGGGTTTAGCCACTTTTCGGTGAGGAGTGTGATATCTGGGGAATAAAGGGTGAGGTTAGCATGCAGTTCATGGATTTTGTCAACACTTCTTATATTCATATTTAATAGTAGCATATCCAATTTGTCCCTAGGAGGGATGATAGATGTGAAACTACTTGATGAATGTGAGCCATTTTGAGAGGCAGATGTAGAGGTATTACAGATTGGGCCAAGATGTATACCCCCACTAAGGTATAGTTTTAATGCTAGGTAGGTCTAAGTATGTAGGAATTTGATTATGTGTTTGTTGTAATGCAGGGAAATACTTGAAATGTTAGGATGAGGACAGAGAGTGTATTTTGCATAATATATGGATGAGTTATTGAAAATGGAGCTACATATGGGAATGTTGACTAGGGTTGGATTGCTAAGCCTGGTGTGATACGAGGAGTTGTAAGCCGCTACGGTTAATAGAGATTGGGTTATCATTATGTGTGTTTTGTCTAGTGTTGTTCTAGAGGAGTGGAGAATGTTGAGTTTGTTAGGTGTGAGGGATCTAGTAGTGGATTGCATTATATTTGACTTGGCTTAGTTGTGAGAGATTGAGAGTATTGTGTTTGAGTAAACTGGGTGGGAGGGGTTTGGGGTGGGATTATGGAGTGAGGTGTGGTAGGTGGTATGTTTGGATTGGGTGCTTAATAGCAAGAAGTGGCTATGGATCTATAGGTTTGAGAGTGGGGGTGGGTGGGAATAGGAGTAGGGGAGCAGAGTGAGCCTGAGCATTAGTGAGGGCGAACAGAGCAGGATGGATAAAGAATCAATAGCTAGCAAGCAGAAACAATCAGTAAGTTATTTAGGTTTTCACAGAAAAGAATCCCAATTTGTGCTTAAAAATGTTTGTTTTCAGAGGTTTAGTCATAGGGAATACAGGCAATAATCACATGAGGTAATGTCTGACAGAGGACAGAACCTAATAATTGCAACAACTGAAATTATTACCACAACCAATGTTTTAGTGACTGAGTGGGAGTACTGTGAGAAAAAGGGATACTACAGTATGCATGTTTAACTAATGGTAGGGTAATTCACTATAGCTAGGTCTATGAGTGGGAATCAAAGAGTGGCGTGGGGTAGGGGAGTGTTGGAATGGCCCAGTGATGCATTAAAACTAGACTGCATAGTCCGTACAGTAAGTACAACTGTATAAAAGTAAAGAACTACTGTGTACAAATAAAGGACTACGTACTTTGTAGCCAAAAGTTTTTTTTAACTGGATGTTGTAATTTTCCCTCTAGGAGTCTTGTGGTTGCAGGAATCAGAGTCTTTGCAATGAGGCAAGGCAATCATAGGAAAATGACACCAGCACCTTCAACAGACTCCTGAAAAGCATTAACTGGAATATCCTTAAGACTCTCCCCCTGGATGATGCCTTGCTCTACTTTAATAGTTCTTTTAAAAAAATGTAGATAGTCTAGCTCCTTCAAGAACTAAAAGAACCAAAACTAGTAATGCCCCTGGCTAACTAAAGTTACCAAAAAAATGATCACCAATAGGGACAAGGCATGGAAAGCTTGGCTTAAATCTAAAAACACATCCAATCTTATTATAGACAACCCCATAACCTAGCTAAAAACACTTCTCTAAAGAAGAGCAGCACTATGTCTGGAACCAGCAAATTAGTAGAAATGCCAATCCTAATGCTTTTTGGTCCTCTAGCAACAATCTTCTTAACCCTGGCACTAAAACCACCCCCTTGTCCACACCTTCATAAACCACCAGTACAAACTGCAAGTATCTTTAATTCTTACTTCATTGACACAATTGCCATTACCTCTGCCTTTTCCCATCCTCTCCCTAACACTAACACTACTTCTTCACCATCTTCTACTCAATATCCCTCTCTCTCCAAATGGAAACATCTGACTTCTCCACCACATTTTACACTCACTCCTATCCCTACTTTCAAAATCACAAAAATGCATCTAAAACTAAAGCCCTGCTACAATACTGCTGATATCGCTGCCAAATTCCTCAAACTTGCAGCAGACTCAGTGGCCTTCCCCATTAGCATTCTGATTAACAGGTCCATACAGGAATCTTACATCCCTGGCCTCTATATATATATATAAAAAAAAAAAAAAAAAAAAAGCTATATTACTACTACTGCATAAAGATGGCCCCTCATCTGATATCTCCAACTTTTGACACATAGGTTTACTCTCCCATATCTCAAAAATTCTAGAAAAGGGTGTTCAGAAACAACGTTTAGACTACCCTCTAAATTATAATCTTCTCTCCCCTACTCAGCATGGTTTCCGCCCTGGACAAAGTACATCCACTGCATTTATCTCATTCTCATTCTTGGACAACATGAACAAAGCACGAGACTCTGGTAACATTATATTAGCCCTTTTCATTTGACACCATCTCCCACACTATCCTTCTCTCCCAACTCTCTAATACTGGCCTATCTACACAGTCTCTTAACTGGTTCAAAAGCTACCTCTCAAATAGAAAGCATGCTGTTAAATGGCAGAACTCCATTTCCCCTTACATTCATAACCCTACTGGTGTTCCCCAAGGTTCTATTCCAGGCCCTCTTCTGTTCAACATTTTTATTAATAACTTTCACCAAGCTACCTCCCTAGCCCACTATACAAATGACTCCACAATAGTTTTCTCTGCCCACAACTCAAACACTCTAAAGCAAATCACCAAAGCTGCAATTACGTTAGAAACCTGGCTTTACAATAATCACCTCCAATCCTAAAAAAACAAACTTATGGTCTTCACTCCCAAGAGAAACTTTCCCCTTAATATAGCCAACTTCAAGATTCGCTCCCTTAACTCTACTGACATTGAGCTAGTTACCCATATTAAGCTATCAGGGGTAATTACAGACGAAAATCTTAAATTCAATTATCACATTCAAAATAACTAACAAAGCCCACAAAAAAAGGGGCTACTATATAGTCATAAATTCCTCTCCCTCCCTCATCATACCTTCCACCATCACTAAATTATGGCGCTCCCTTACTAACTAATCTGCAGTCTTCCTTAATGACAAAGTTAGAAGCTTACTATAATAAGATTGCTAAATTTGCTACAAATAGCTGCCAGTCTACTCATCACTGTAATGCCCTAAAGCAACTATAATGGCTTGAACTTCACCATTACCTTCTCCTCCTTCAGCTCACAATCTCTTAAACTTGTATATAAACCTCAGGCTGTACATAACTCAGCTCACTCTTCACCCTGTATACTCCAGCTCATCCCCTACGCTCTGAACACCAATACTTTCTCCAAGTACATAAACCCAAACTACCTGCAGGTCAATTCTTATATTACTGGACAATTTCCAAATTTTGGAATAACCTTCCAGCATCCTTACACCTTCTACTTTAAAAAGTGCACTGCACAGTCACTTCTCTTCCATGTGGATTCGTAACTGCTCAATTCCCTCCTCAGCCATTATCTAAACTCAATCTTTCCAGCTCACTTTCTCACAATTTCAGTTCTTTCGTTTAAACTCCCAAATGAACACTTCACCTACATTCACTCCTCTCATCTTTTAACTCCTTCCTCCTTCTCTCACTAGTTTCCACTCTCACTTTACATTAACAATCTACCTTCCTCCTCTCTCCCCTGCCTATCACCATTTCCCATTCTCCCTCTACTTTACCAACCCTCGTTCTCCTACATTGCGTGACTGCCACCAAGCTTTACTAAAGCCCACAAACCTCCTTCTGTGACTGCCACACTTCTTATTCCCTTCCTCTATGCCTTCATAAACCCTTACCTCTATGCCCTCATAAACCCTTACCTCTATGCCCTAACACTAACCCTTACTTCCTTGTTCACACTTCTTGATCAAATTACATTTCAATTGATATACTCCTTTACTTTCTAACATAATCACTTGGTATTCTCCACTGCCAAACACCACGGTATTATACTTTGTATGACATATTAGATTTCTTTATTGAATCATACTGTATAATATGAAAGTTTTCTTAGTTTTTTCTAATAAGTATATGTACTTTCTGTAATTTTACTCACTACTCCCTTTTTAAGATATTTCTTCTTATGCAAAATTATTTAATTTTGTTTTATTTTGCATTCTTTGTATGTTCCCTGGAGCTTGTATTGTTCTGTACTCAATGTATGTTCTATGGAGCTTTTCTCCAACAGGTCTCCACTGGAAATGGGCTACCTGGCCCAGTGGACTTTCCTGGTCAATAAATAAATACCATTTATGAGCTACTTGTCCTTTGAATATAGATACATGTATACATATCTATATAGATAGTTACAATGCAGCTTCACTACACAGCTTGTTGACATCCAAACTGGCTATGTTGAGTTTTTGAATGCATGGATTATCACTTGTTATAATCAATTTGGATTTAGTCAAATATAACAGTCTAGAGAAGGATTAATTACAGTCACAGCTATGGCACTGTGGAGTCAGTATATATAAGTTAGGGGCTTGGCCTTCTACGAAAAACTTTTTTATTTTCGGTCATGATGTATATATTTTCAGGCAAGTTCCATGTTTTTTTTTGTGTGAGAGGTCAGTAATCCGCTCACTTCTTTTGATCACTCCTGCATTTTACAGGTTGCATAATATGAGGTAAAATACATAATATATTTATTTGTATGTGCCTGTAGGTGTTTTGTTTGTCAAAATGTGGTTATTTTAATTGGGTGGGTATAATGTATGTTCTATGTGCATGTGGGATTGTGGTCAATTTGTTTTGTTTGTTGACTGCATGCGTTTCATGCATCTGTGTGTTTTTCAATGACTGTTAATGTACCAGAATAAAGGCAGGTGCACATGCACTAATTCTGAGTATTACTTGTGCGCCTACGAAAAGTGAGACATCACCGCACTTTATTCGTCCCTAATGCTGCAGTACATAAAATGAAAAAAAAAAGACACTGCAAGTATTTTACTTTATTTTGCAAAGTTGCAGGAATTGTTTTTATGGGTTTGATCTCCGATAGGAAATTATATTTATTCATTTATACAAACACATAAAGGTGTATACATTTGTATATCACAATTCTTGGTCACCATTATAACAAGGCTAGGAGTAGTATAAAACACTTCTCTGGCTTGAGGCACTTCTGATCTATATAGTATATTCAAAGGAAGAAACCTCCACCTAGAATTCCTGCCTGGTTATTTTTTGAACGCACAAGATCTTTACTTATCCTTTATTGTTTTAACTACAGTAATGAGTGGAAACATTAAAAAAATGGCCAGGGATGACTAAGTCAAATGAATTAATTATTATGACAACTAAAGCAGAGTTTGTCTATTTGGCTTTTCCCAGTTAGGGGTCGCCATAGCGGAACTCCAGTCCGCTAATTATTGGCAGTAGATTTTTATGGTGCCGAGTTGCCATCCTGATGCCCAACCTTCAGCGAAGGCACACCCATTCACGCATGTCTTTCAGAGGTCACTCTACTGTGGGGAGGACATGCAGACTCCACACAGAAGGAACTCCAGCCGAGAATCGAACATGCGAACCTCTTGTTGTGAGACAACAATGCTACCAGTGTACCACCACGGCTTACAACTAAAGCAGAGTACTAAATCTTAAATCTTAACCATTCGTGTAAATCAATTAGCCTGCAAGAGATTTTTTTTTGTCTGCAAAAGATCATGTTTTTAAATCGCTTCAATACACAAACATCTACATCTATGACCTGCTAGAGAACAGCTTAACACAAAGTAAATAAAGATAGCTGGAAAAGATAATAGTATATGACAAACATTTCAACAGCACATACATTTAAAAAAAAAAACATGCTGCAACTAGGTGACTCTGACCCTATGTGGCTTAGTTTACATGGTGTGCACTGCAATAAAATGCCTCTCGCATTCATCCCTTATCTCTTCCGTTTAAAAATGCATGCATCTCAAGGGCTTCTCATTTTCACATTATTGTACTAATACAAGCTACACAGTTTGCACCCTGAATTGATTTCAGACAGCAGACCACATTTAATTTCCTCACTGTGCAGCAGCTGTACACTCCTCTGACAATTAATCAATCAGCTACAGCGTACCTTTGGCACAGCATCCAATTAAGCCAGTTCCTTCCCACCATGGCCTCCTCCCAACTGCATCTACCTTGGTCTTCAAGGAAACTTCTGTCAACAGTACAAAGTAATTAAGAAACACTAATGGCCACACTATGTAACAAAGGTACATTATTTAACTGTACAAGCAAGCACAGGGATCTTTGAAGATGTGAAAAGAGGGCCTACTGACTAAGAAAAAAGAAAACAACTTGCAAAGAGTGTTAATGAAAACCAAAACAGAGCAGAATTTGGAGAATAAAATGAGACACAGCCCTGGTAAATGATCCCTAATGTTTCACATATATATCACTAGATTGGCCACTCCCTCACAACTGCTCATATACAGTAAGCACGCGGTTCTTTTGCTTTCCGATTGGCCACTCCCTCACAACTGCTCATATACAGTAAGCACTCGGTTCTTTTGCTTTCCAATAACCGCATGCACATATCACACTTTAGTCTCAATGCAGTCTTTTGATTTTTGTGACATTAAACAGAAAATGCATGCATACACGTATGCTGGCAGTGATATTAACAGAGTTCTGAAAGGTATTAAATAATACTGACCAAGAATTTGATGAATAACAACAATGGTTTGACTGAATAAACTAAAGAAGTCATGCTGTACACAAAGGTGTCGGCCTTGCTACTCTCTACATCTTATTCCTGCCTGCATGGTGGTGGTGTGAGGGGTTACTGGCCTTGGGAAGTCCGGCTGCTCTTTTATTGGCACCCAATGAATTTTGGTGGTTCAAGATCTAATCATACAGATTCCATAATCTTTGGTGTGTAAACTGTAAAATAGGCAAGTTATCTGTATGCATAATGACTAAAAAATTCCAGAGCTCTTTTATCCGATTTTTAGAAATACTCCTTCTCAGCCATATGTTACTGCAAAAGTCTTTATAAAAGCCTTGCCTATCTGATCAGCTGCATGTCTGTAGTGCAAACAAAACAAAGAAATGCAGACCTGTGTTGATACAGCCAATCTTCTGCAAAGAAATTTTATTCCTTATTACACTGCTGGTAAATATGGTTCAGCTAGCTTGTTTGGAATAGGACGGCCTCCAGCTAGAAAGAAATGGGCAAGTGAAAACAACTACTGACTCACCATCCTAGTGAAAAGGTATAATGAAGTTTTGCAGTACATACCTTAAAAGGTGGCTCATGGTTACTCCATACTCACAATAACCCCATTGTACTCTGTCAGCCCGCAGTATTTTATCTGTGTATACAATGAACACTGAGCTCTATGCAGACTACCTGGGCACACTAAGTGCAGGCAAAAGGGGAATAAAAGTCTTCCAATTAAAATATGAACTGAGGTGAGCTACTAGCCACAACTCTGAGCTGAAATATCAGATGACGAAGATTCAGAACTTCCAAAAAAAACGTTAAGTTGCCTGTTTTTTGCTTCATTATACTGTTTACTCTACTTTTTATTGTATTCTGCTTATTTAATACTGTAAACTAAACTGCACTGTTTGTACTGCATTTGTCTGACTTACTGTGTCTGTTACATCATATTTTGTTGCTGGTTTCACTGTTTGCAAAGTTTGGGGTTTTTTTGCCATTTTCACTGATTGCATAGTAATTGTTACTATTCTTCTCAGTTTGCAAAGCATCTGTTCTGTTTACTCTGGCTTCCCACAAGCACTGTTTTAAATAACTGATTTGTTTGCCATTTAAAACATTTTTTAGTGTTTCCCACATACATTTGTGCAGCTAGCAGCTGTAGCATAGTTCAAATACAGGTGTTGCATCTGGGTCTGTTTGTACTGACTGTTGTATTCTGAGCAAATTTTCCAAACCATCTTTGATTGGAAGGGGCCCTTCTGCACCTTTGTGAGAGAAGTGGGTAATTGGTCTGGGGCTTGGAGTAAACACCCTCATTGGTTCTTTTGATTTTTTTTCATGTTTTTAGCTTCTGGTATTGAAGCCCTATGTTTGAGCAGGTTTCTGCTTGTTTGTGCATTGTGCAGCACCACCCGCTGCCACAAAATTGTGTGCCATAGCTAGACAGATAATTTTGACATGTCTTCCATTAGATACAGCTGTAGTACATTAGTGTAGTCCTCATTCTTAGTACATTTCCGGTCTAAGCAATATTGCTAGTAAGCTGTGACCTATTAAATCACCAGCCAAAAACCCTGTCAGAAATACCCATCTATAGAGCACCTCCTAGATCAGTCCTAAAAGCACCCCTTTGTGATAACAGTTCTTCAAACCTAACATTATGGACAGTTGGACTACCCCCATTGCTCCTGCCAGTCTTGTTGACTTGGGTCTCCTAAAGCAAGCATAGCAACCGCCTCATGTACACTGACAAGCCTCTAATAACTCACTCTAGTACAGAGTGTGAGTTATATCTACACCAAGAATCTTGAATCCCTGCTCTCTAGCACTCAAAACAGTAACACTGAAGAGGTAGTTGCCTCACCCATCAATATTCAAGCACATAGTATCACTACTCATACACATAGTATAAATCAACATATGGGGAGGGTCTTTCAAAAAAACTTGCCGAAACACTAAAGACATTCAAAACCGAAGACTGCTACAACTAACACAGTTCCCACAGCAAAGACATAGCAACACCAGTGTCTCACCTACCAAGCCCTTTAAGCGTAACAGCCAAACCAAATTTTCTTGTCATTAGAGACTCCATAGTGAGACACACAGATGTCCCACTCACCAAGTTAGAGAATGAGAAAGTCACAGTCAGCTGCCTGTCTGGTGACCGGTTTCATTATATCACGCATGCACTCTGGTCTCTCAGCAACTACCACCATTATGACTCTGTCATAGCTCATGTTGGAGTGAACTAACTGAGACGTATCTCACTGGACTGTATTAATAGAGACATGATTGAGCTCAGAGTATGTGGTGTCCCAGGCAGGCATGTCACTAGCCTTGAGCAGCATATTACCCTCACATAAAAATGATGCCACAGTATAAATAAAAAAATATTGATTTCAATAATTGGCTTAGTTTTTGGTGTCATTCAAAGAGGATTCAGTTTCTGTCAGCCTGGGATGACATGGTCAACAAACCTCATTGCTTTGCCAGAGACTGCACCTGGCACCACTAGGCTTTTGCCTGCTGGCAAAGACTCTTGCATTCACCATAGTGCCATTTTAGCCAAGGTCTCAAAAACAAAAGTGCAGTCGAGAAAATTGCCAATCATAAAATAAGGGTTATGCTGGTGAATGCTAGCAGCCTAAACCAAAAACTGCACACCCCGGAAACACTCCTATCACTGAAGATGTAAATGCCTCTGCAGTCATAGAAACATGGTTCAAGGCCTCAGAGCGTACACCGGACTTGCAAGGTTACAATGCCATTCCCACCTTCAGATTGCAAAAAGAACATTAGACATAAATTCACCTTCCAACTAGTTAGACAGGACAACTCCATGGAGTTGTCCCTTCATAACTTGATGTTTAGACTGAAACCTATAAATGCTAGTAACTATTCCCAGACAATGGAGCAATGCAATATTAGATTCCCTCACTGACCATAAATAATTTACGGATGGGACAGCTAGGAGCCACTCATCCAGGTAAAGGGACATTCTGGCTCCTGTTAAATGCAAGGGCACCTCAGCAACAAACATGCATTTGAGAAAACAGACAAAAAATGAAAGAATAAATGAGAGTCCATGACTGATAATGGACTCTGAAGAAATGATGGATCCTGGATTCCTTCATATGTTTTATGTGGAGGTAGGCATCCTGCAGGTCAAGACAGCACACCCAACTTCATGCTGATAAGATAAATTGCACAGAGTCCAAATAAAAGGTTTTGTTTAGAACAAATGCATTTATGTTGATAAAGCCCAAACCTGACCTGAAATTACTCATTTTTGGCACTAAAAAGTGTGGAGTAAAATCTAGACTCTTTACGGTCTGGTAGGACTTCAATCTCTATTTTTATGCTTAAGATGCTTAGGTCTTTCTGCTTGTGCTATTTCCTCCATGACCTCCCAAAATTCAAGGTTGACAATGGGATTCAGGCTAACAACTTCTTTCAAATAAGTTCTAGTAGACTCCAGTCAATTATAAAAATCTTAATCCTCCTAACAAATTAAGGCAGGCAAGCCTTAGTTACCTAAGTACTACTCCAAACAATAGAATATGCACCCCCCCCCACATCATATTACATTCCTCAAAAACACTAACATATGTCAAAGGACAGAAAACATGACTTTTATGCATCCTATTGCTGTATCTGTACATTACTGCCTAACTTAAGAAATACAACCAACTCCCAGTAGATACCAGAACTTATGATTTTTAAATTAGCCCATTCTCTCTTCTGCTGTGCGTCCTTGACTGTGTGCTCTTTCTTTACTACCCCCTGGATATACCCTGTGTTTATGCCTGGGTGGAATCCCTCCGCTAACTCTGCTACTGTATTTTTTGCCAACTACCCTTGGAACTTTCTAAAACCTAGCCTTCTTCTGCAACCCTCTACCTCAAGATTTAAGAAAGTATGTCTACCTATATGTTGGACTCGTATTTTTTAACAATTTTAACAATTTTAACCCTGCTAAGCTATCTGTTAGCTCCCAGTCAAGCTTGCCAGCAGCAACCCCCCACCCTTACTCCTTTATTTCCAATCTCTCCCTGACCTAACTTTTTATTTAGCTTCAGCTTTCTCTCCCTCTAGTCTATTTTTTACTTCCATAGAGCCCCAGTGAATATTACTGTAATCTCTGCGTCTGCCCACTAGATGTCACCCTTTCCCCATCAATATCTATTGCACTAGTTTTCTACTTCTACCCTATGTTTCCTATTTCACCCCTCATATTCCTATCCCTTTCTTCTTCCACTCTTACCCTATCCTCCTAAGCTACCTTACTTATTTGGCCTCAGCTAGCTTTCTCTGATAATTTTTCCTTCCTCTTTGGTTTACTTTGTGTTCTGTCTCTCCTATATCTTTTTGATCTTCTAGCGCTTCTCCCCTTCTTACTATTAACTAGATTTACTTAACTGTCATACCTCCCTTCCTCATACTTTTCTTTTACCTGGCGCTACCTATTCTTTACTCTCTGTTAGTTCTCTTTTCAACCTCCCTGTCCCCCTATCTCTTCTATCTTCCTAATATCCCCCTTCTTACTATTGTCTCTTTCTTTCTAGCTACTCTCCCCATATCTTTTGAGATTTAGTATTTCCCATTCTTTTTTACTGGCAACACCCCCTCCGGGCTCCTCCTGCCTTTCCCTTCCCAACTCCTCCCCTCCCAGGAACTTCCTCACCAAGTTTTTAAAGTCCCTCCTAGTTCCCAGGCCGCCATTTTTAAATTAGCCCATTCCCTCTTCTGCTGCGCGTCCTTGACCGTGTGCTCTTTCTTTAGTAAATATTTATCTGTTGTTATTTAATTACTGCGATGGTTCTCAGTAACCGTGTTATGCTTCGCAATTGTGCTTCGCCGAAGATCATGTAAATGCGTAAACTTTCTTTTGGCATTGACCTAATACTGGCCTAACGCTAGTCCCTGTTGTTTGTCTGTGGTTTAGATAACTTGTCTTGTAACTTTGATTACAGTGATTGCTATGACTTTTTATTTTGAACAGCGAATAACGTGCAAGCTTATTGAATATATTAACCTATATTTCCTAATGCAATGCCACTCTCAATACCAACTTTTCTGCTTTAGTTTGCCATTAATGGCATAATTTATTCAGCATTACTTTTGCGTAGTTGTTTTTACTTGTTAACTGGCACCAGCTGTAGCGACAGCGTGGTAGCTTAGTTTTCACCATTTTTATAGTAATTATATGCAGCTAACTGCTGCTCCTTGAAAAGACCTGCTTTCTGGTGCTGGTCTTTTAATACCCCGTTGTTGACCCAACTAGCTCTGATTAGCGACATTGTTATTGATTAAGACTTTCTTAATCCTTCTTAGTCTTTACACTGATAGTTTTAAGATTCCATTATATGTTTAACAGTCTACGGAATTTATTCCTGCTAGGGGCTGTAACCTCTAACTCTGACTTACTATTTTTAAAACGCAATCTTTTTCCCGCCCTCTACCTGAATTGTGTGCAACTTGAAGTGGCCTTACACGTGTAGATTAGGCTGGGGTTTTAAATCCCCTACAGGGTACCTACCCTCAACATTTATTTTAAGGCACAACTGTTATGGAACTAGATGCTCACCTCTATGTTTCCCTCTGCTTTTAACCTGTTAATTAACCCATTTGTGGTAATATCTTCTCTGGAGGTGTATATGATATACCTGGTAGTAGCCATTTTAACACTGTGCTTTTTGTACTATGTGCTGTGCCTAAACATTTACTGCTGTTAAGGAATTTGCTCAACCTAGCCTGTCTGTTACTGCCTTTTCTATGTCTAATAATTCAAGTTTTATTACTAGAATAACCTGTGATTTCTGCACTGTCTTAGATATATTGTGTTGTGACTACTTTTTCTAACATTATCTTATTTCTCAACTTCTTTCCTCCTGTATTAGCTACCCCCTGGATATACCCTGTGTTTT
Source organism: Protopterus annectens (assembly GCF_019279795.1). Lineage (NCBI taxonomy): Eukaryota > Metazoa > Chordata > Ceratodontiformes > Protopteridae > Protopterus > Protopterus annectens. The sequence goes on from NC_056749.1 coordinate 182,952,787, forward strand.
TGCCTGGGTGGAATCCCTCCGCTAACTTTGCTACTGTATTTTTTGCCAACTACCCTTGGAACTTTCTAAAACCTAGCCTTCTTCTGCAACCCTCTACCTCAAGATTTAAGAAAGTATGTCTACCTATATGTTGGACTCGTAATTTTTAACAATTTTAACCCTTCTAAGCTATCTGTTAGCTCCCAGTCAAGCTTGCCAGCAGCAACCCCCCACCCTTACTCCTTTATTTCCAATCTCTCCCTGACCTAACTTTTTATTTAGCTTCAGCTTTCTCTCCCTCTAGTCTATTTTTTACTTCCATAGAGCCCCAGTGAATATTACTGTAATCTCTGCGTCTGCCCACTAGATGTCACCCTTTCCCCATCAATATCTATTGCACTAGTTTTCTACTTCTACCCTATGTTTCCTATTTCACCCCTCATATTCCTATCCCTTTCTTCTTCCACTCTTACCCTATCCTCCTAAGCTACCTTACTTACTTGGCCTCAGCTAGCTTTCTCTGATAATTTTTCCTTCCTGTTTGGTTTACTTTATATATCCCCGCTCCGTTCGCCCTGCGGGCTCACTCCGCTCCCCACCCTACCCCCAATTCCCTTATAGCTCTATAGTCATACCCCTTATCCTTACCTTTCTATCCCTCTCTTTCCCGCTAAACTTTAAACCGCTCCTATATATATACCCCCCTTTCCTCCTCCCACCTCCTCTGTTATTACTTGCCCACCTATCCTGTGACTTGTAGCCCTCCTTCTTCCTCTGTTATCTTTCCACCTACATCCCTCAAATCTTTCACCTGCCTCTCCCCTTTCTTAACCCTTTAATATTCATAGCTCTCCTCTTTCCATATCCTTTAACACCCCTAGCTCTCCTCTTACTATTATTGTATTATATACCTTACTACCTCTATTACCCTTATCTTGTACCCTTACTCTAAGTAACCTTTATTCTGGTTTCACTTCTAAAATGGCTCCCCACTTACCTACATTCCTTATACTCTCAGTATTACTCCCAACTACCTTATTTTCAGCTTACCTCATTTCCTTCTTTGAAAACTCACTTAATATCCACCCTCACTACCCAAAGAAACATACATCTTCATTCTATACTTCCCTCACGTCATTCTTAAATGTTAATTCCACCCCACACGTCATTCTTAAATGTTAATTCCACCCCCAGCTATCTTCTACCTAAGTTTCATAGGCACTCTCACCTAAACTATACCTCTCTCTCAGATAGAAAAATGAAACTGCCTACTCTTCTTAAGAGCAAATTCACATATAAACCTGATAATCCCACCTTACAAGATCGAGACATTCACCCCAACCTAGGCCCCGTACATCCCTCCACTCAAGTATCTAGACCAGGCTCCAAAAATACCTTCCTCATAGGGCATCTTAACATACGAAGTGTAAACAACAAAGTACCCTACCTTCATGCCCTCCTTGACACACACGGTTTTGACATTCTCTGCCTTACAGAGACATGGCTTAAACCAGCCACTAAAGATACTGAAATTATACCACAAGGCTACAATATACTTAGACTTGACCGATCTAAACGAAAAGGTGGTGGTGTAGCAATTCTATTTAAAAATCACCTCAATATCTCTACCCTTCCAGCCTGTCCAACCCATGATAGTAAAGTTGAAGCCATAATCTCTAAACTCCTATTAAATCCTAAAAAATCCCTCTACATCATCTGCATGTTCATACCTCCAGGTGACAACATACCCATCTTAGAAGACTTTCTTAGTTGGGTTTCCACCAACTACCCTCAAGAAACCATAATTCTTGCTGACTAATATTGATTGGAATACTATTAATACTGAAAATCCCCCCTCTCACATAAACCTAAATGGTTTTATCCAATCCATTACTTCTACTACAAGGCTTAATAAGCCCAGTAAGAAAGAGAGTATCCTAGACTGGATACTCACAAAGTCAACATTACTTATAAAGTAGGAACTCTGCCAGACGACCTCAGTGACCACTGCTTAACTTATATTACAAGAGAAAAGACTAATTGTCTAAACCCCCCTAATATAAGAAAAATACGCTCTACCAAACACTTCAAAATAGACCTATTTCAAAATGAACTCAAATCTTGTAATTGGAACCCCTTAAAATCAATTCCACTTAAAGATGCAGTATCATTCTTTAACTCCACTTTCCTTGCCATTCTTGACAAACATGCTCCAGAGCGTAGCATTAGAATGAAAGCTAATACAGCCCCTTGGCTCTCTCTTGAAACTAAAAAACTAATGCTCTCTAGAAATAAGGTCTGGGCCAAATGGAGATGCCATAGAAACAGCTCTGATTTTCTCTACTTCAGCCAGCTTAGGAATCTTACCAAAAAAGCTATAATCACTGATAAAAGAAAATACTACTGTGAACTTCAAGAAACTCATTTCAATAAGCCTAAGCAATTCTGGTCATCAGTCAATAGACTCCTTTCACCAGGAACAACCAAAACTCGATGCTGACCCTGACACCCCTCTCCTAACTGCAAATGCTTTTAACTCTTTCTTCTCCGAAACTATTCAATCTCTTGCTAGACAACTGAATACCAACAACTTCTATCCCCCAAATAATCTAGTAGATTCTTCTTACAACTTCTCTCTACAACCTATCCCTACCTCCTTCATCTACAATCTAATTCACAAACTGAAACCTTGTACCCCCTCTGCTGACAAACTCCCTTCTCTTTATCTTCAAAAGGCTGCCAAAGAAATTGCTTACCTAATATATATACTCATTAATAGGACAATCCAAGAGGGAACCATCCCTGATATCTGGAAAGTCTCTCATATTATCCCGCTACACAAAGGTGGTAACTCTATTGACTACTCTAACTTTAGACCAATTGCTCTTCTGTCACCCCTAGGAAAAATCATGGAGAAATGTATTCATCAGCAACTTGTACAGTATCTCTCTTTACACAACATAGTAGCTAATTGTCAACACGGCTTTAGACCTCATCACAGCACCACCACTGCCCTCCTTTCCTTTGTAGACACCATCACTAAGAATCGCAACAATAACCTTCTCTCTTCTGCTCTATTCATTGACCTCTCCAAAGCCTTCGACATGGTCAACCACTCTTCTTTAATCCACATCCTTGAATCCCTCTCATTTGATAACCTTGTCATTAAATGATTTAGTTCTTATCTGAGTAACAGACAGCAAGCCGTTCTTTGGGATAACCACATCTCTTCATTACTGCCCATCTCCATCGGAGTCCCTCAAGGGTCTATTCTTGGTCCACTTCTCTTCTCCCTCTATATTAATGATCTTCACACAGTAATCCCTCAAGCTACCTGTATTCAATACGCTGACGACTCTACCATTATATGTTCAGCTTCTTCCTCCTCAGATTTAATCTCACTAACTCAAAATATTTTTAATATACAGTAGAAACATGGTTTACTATAGCAATAACCCACGCCTGGGTGTGGGTAATGCTAAATTTACCCACAGTTGGCGTGGTTTGGTCCCGAGGGCCGACGCCATCTTCTTCAGTGTTTCTTGCCCCAGATGCCAGGTGCCCTCCAAGGAAGGCTGTAATCAAATTGGAAGACAATAATAGGTTTCCAGACAATAATAAGCAATAAACAGATACACCATAAGAGATATCCCCAGCTAAGGATAACAGGGAGAGGAGTGGACCCAAGGCATAGAGGGGGAAGGAGGGAGGGAAAACCCGACTGCAGTTGCATATCTATCGGACATCTACATTTATGGTAGGTACAAAACTGTACTATGTCCTTCAAGAATGCAACTGCAGTCATAACATATGGGTTGAATACCATAGCTTAGCTGGGGGAGGTGGTAAGCTCTAGGAAAAGGATGGTGTAGCTATCAATCCCTGCAGGACTGCCGAAGCAAAGCCTGCTCTGGATCTGGAATATAAAGGAAGGTTGTAGTGTTTGGAAAATGTATGCACGGAGCTCCATGTAGCAGCTTCTAGAATGTCTTTTGTAGGCACCCCTCTTAAGAATGCTGTAGAGGTGGCTGTAGCTCTGGTGGAGTGTGGTCTGACATTGGCTGGCACACTCTTTCCATGGAAGGAATAACAGAATCTGATGCAATGTCCAATCCATTTTGAAATTGTCTGTTTGAAAATTGCTTTTCCTTGTACTCCAGGGGCGTAAGCTACAAAAAGCTGATCAGACTTCCTACTGGTCTTGGTTCTGTCTAGGTAGTAGCGAAGTTGTCTGTGTATGTCCAAGGTATGTAACAGTCTTTCCCCTTTGTTCTCAGGATTGGGAAAGAAAGTAGGCAGATGAATTGCTTGATTTAAAGAAACCCTTAATACCACTTTTGGCAGAAAGGTAGGGTTGGTTCGTAAGGAGACCCTGTCTCTGTGAAAGGTTATGAATGGTGGTATTGCCATTAGGGCCTGTAATTACGAAACCCTTCTTGCTGAGGTAATGGCCAGCAGGAAAGCTGTCTTCCAGGAGAGAAATTGTAAATCCACAGAAGCTGCTGGCTCAAAGGGAGGTAGAGTCAATTTTTCTAGGACAAAATTGAGGTCCCAAGCTGGTACTGGTGCCTTTTTTGGGGGCTTTATATTCTTGATTCCTCTAAGAAATTGCCTTAACAAAGGATGTGAAAACACAGGTGGATCAGTGTTGTATCTAGCTGAGATAGCTGAAGCATGTATTTTTATGGAAGAGTATGAGAGTCCATTATGTAGCATATCTGCCAAGTATTCCAGAATGAGTGGGATGCTCAAAAGTGATGCATCATGACCCTTGTTGGTATTCCAAATGCTGAATCTCTTCCATTTGGCTGAGTAAGCCTTTCTGGTGGATGGTCTGCGGGCTTCTGTTAGTATCCGCTGAACTTCCTTGGAGAGAGGTAAATTGAGGTTATTCTTGGGATCTCCCAAGCTGTTAGCTGTAGAGTCTGGATGTTGGGATGAACTGTCCTGAAGTTGTGTTGAGTCAAAAGTTGGGGCCATTGTGGAAGGGCCCACATTTTGTTGTGACATATGCTCCTTAGTAGTGGGTACCAGTGTTGTCTAGGCCAGTCTAGAGCTATTAGGATCCCCTTCGGCTGCTCTGCTTTGATCTTTAGTAACACTGTGGTCATCAGTGGCAGAGGTGGAAATGCATAGATTATTAGGGAGCTCCAGTTGAATGAGAGAGCATCTTATTTTCCATGCTTGTGGATGATATGTCCTTGAGCAGAACTTTTGTAAGTGATGATTGAGGTGGGAGGCAAATAGGTCTATGTCCGGCCTGCCCCATGTCGATGTGAGTCGTATAAAGATGTCTGGATGTAGCCTCCATTCGTGGGGGTCTAGGAAATTCCTGCTTAGACTGTCCGCCAGAACATTGTCTTTGCCTGGAACAAACTGGGATTGTAACTGTATGTTTAGACTCAGTGATTTTTCCCAAAGATTCATTGTCAGTCTGCAAAGGGGGTAAGAATGAGTGCCCCCCTGCTTGTTTATGTACCACATCACAGTGGTGTTGTCTGTCCGTATTAGTAGGTGGCCTTGTTGAAGTTGTTGTCCAAAGGCCTCGATGGCATGCATTACTGCCAGCATTTCTTTTTGGTTGATATGCAGATGTGTTTCCTTTGGAGACCATTGTCCTTGAATACATCTGCCCTCCATATGCGCCCCCCATCCAAAGTCTGAGGCGTCTGTGGTCATGGTCTGTGTTATCTGAGGTTTTTTGAACGACATACCTGTGTTTGACTGGCTTACTGTGGCCCACCATAGAAATTCCTTTTGAAGACATGGAATGAGTGGAATAGTTGCTTCTAGGTTGTTGCTGTGTTGAGATCATAAGCTTTTTAGGTACCATTTAAGCTTTCTCATGTGTAGTCTTGCTAGTGGAACCAGGAGAATGCAGGATGCCATGTAACCCAGGGCCTGTAGGAATCTCCTTGCAGTCATCTGGGTGAGCTTTGCTAAACTTTTGAAGTAATGAGTTAACTTCTTTTGCTTGTCTTCTGTCAGGTAAGCCATTTGAGAGGCTGTGTCTAGTTTGGCTCCTAAGAAGGTTATTTGCTGGGATGGCTGAAGTCTTGACTTTTGAAAGTTGACTGTGTATCCCAGAGCCTGTAGCAAGTGTATGACATAATTCAAGTTTTTTGTCAAGGTTAGTTTGTTGTCCGCTTGAATGAGGCAATCGTCCAGGTACGGGTAGATTTGAATCCCCTGTAGCCTGCAATGAGCAATTACTGATGCCAGGCACTTCGTGAATACTCTGGACACAGTAGATAAGCCAAATGGCAATGCTGAGAATTGATAATGCTCTGGCCCTGCAAGAAATCTGAGGTATCTTCTGCAGCTGTGTCTGATAGGGACATGCAGGTATGCCTCCTTGAGGTCCAGAGTAATCAGCCAAGACCCCTTGCCCAGCATGGGAAGGAGTTGCTGTAGAGTCAGCATTTTGAACTTTGGTACTATGAGAAAGGTGTTTAAAGCGGACAAGTCCAGTATTGGTCTCCATTGAGTTTCTATTCTTGGAACAAGGAACAGTCTTGAATAAAACCCCTGACCTTGTTCTTGTTGTGGAACTTTTTCTATTGCTTTGATCTGAGCAAGCAGAGAAATTTGCTCGATAGCCTCTGCCCTCTGATTTTGTGGAAGGTTTGGCATGCCTTGTTTTCTTGGCAAGGTATGAAAATGGAACCTGTAACCGTGGTCTATAATGTCCAAAATCCATTTGTCTTTTGTCAGTTTGTGCCAATTTTTTGAAAACAGAGATAATTTTCCACCCAAAGGAGCATCTGTTTGCTCCTTGGTCAGCGGGACTAGAGGAAAGTCATTGAGATTGTCCCTGCGGGGTAGGAGAAACCCCTGTGTCACTTCTTTGGTTTGCTGGTTGCCATTGTCATCCCCTGTAGGATCCTCTGTACTGCCCTCTTCCTCAGGCATGCCTGTTTTTGCCCCTTTGAAATCTTTCAGGATTAGGAAAGGACCAGTTTTTAGAAGGCCAGTTCCTGCTGAATCTGGGTGGCTGAACCTGGAGGAAATCTTTGACTGTCTGAACTGACTTGGCTTTTTCCTCAATGGACTTTAACACATCTTTAGCATTAGCACCAAAAAGCTTGTTCTTTTCCAAGGGTGCATCAAGGAGTTTTGCCTTAACATGATCTGGTAAAGGTTGTTCTTTTAGCCATGCATGTCTACGAATGACCGCCCCTGTCATAGCTGCCCTACATGAAGCTTCCAATGCATCATATCCACACTGTAGAAAGTAATTGCTAACCTGCTGAGAATTATGAACAGCCTCTTGCAAAGACTTCCTATCTAAAGGTTCAGGAGAGGCCAATTTTTTCTGTAAATCATCTAACAGGAAATCCTGATATTGGAACATGTGAAAGAGACAATTGAGAGCTCTCATAGAAAAAGTAGTGGAGGCGTAAACCTTCTTCCCCCATCTCTCTAAGGACCTTGCTTCCCTGTTGGAAGGTAAAGGGTTTTTGGAGGTGGTAGCTGAAACCCCTTTAGGCCCCTGGGAAATTGTTTCTAAATCAACAGCATGGGCCCTAAAGAAATGAGAATGGGTTTCTGGGACCCTATAGTATCTGTCAGGCTTGACAGGAGCAGGAGGAAGAGAATCGGGGGTAACACTGGAGTCAGAGTATAGATCATCCAAAACATCAAGCACAGGAGGTATAGCTAAGGGTCTGTGTTGGGGTTTTTTAAGGAATGTTCGAAGGCGCTTTCTGGAATCTGAATATCCCTGGCCTTGCCACTGAAAATGTTCCCTCATGGAATGCAGAACTTCCCCAAAAGAAATATCCTCAGGAGGAGAGGCCGAGGGGATGGAGTCCTCTGCATCTGAATCCTCATAGGTCTGGAAGGGCTCTTCCTGGCTTTCGGAGTGAACAGAGTCCTCAGAATCTTCATCTGAAGGAAGAGGGTCAGAGGGTTCAACCCTGGGCCTCTTATCAGGTGGAGGCTGGGATCCTCTCTCAGCATGGGCCTGGGAACCTCTGATCAGGGAAATTAAATCTGCGGCCATAGACATGATTTGAGTTTCAGGAGTAGGCTGAGATAAGGTTTTAGCAGTAAGATGCTTGGCCTTGCTGGCTGCCTTAGCACGTGTGTAGGCCTTGATAGACATGGACATGGGAGGCCTAGCCGCTCCACGTGCAGGAGTGACCTTATCAACAGCAATGGTCTCGGGCATTTCCTCGGTTTCAGTATCCGGAGGAAAATCAATAACTGGCGTCGGAGTGGCCTCCGGTATCGGAGGTATCGGTAATGCGGTGTCTTCGGTTCGAAGCGGTGGAATAACCGCCTCAGAGGGAACCGGGGCACTCGCGGGTAGTTTTGGCGTGGTGTCGGTGGAAGACGTGGGCCGAGGATGTCGGTCCCGGTCTTTTCATTTCTTAGGAGTATGTGTTGTCGGTTGTTCCGACGGCATTATATAATCAAATTTTTCGCCGAAAAAGTCTTCAGCGAACTCCGCCCAGCGCCTGAGAGTGCGCTTATTGAAGCGAGCACAGGCTGAAACGTCGTGGTCTGGGCCAAGGCAAGGGAGGCAGTAAGAATGGAAATCCTTATGAGGTATTTGTTTACCACAAGACAAACAATTATTTACTTTTTCAGTAATTTCTGACATCGGCTGAGGCAAGAAAAGGTCCCCAACAGGGTACTTAGCTTTTTTGATGACTTTGGTTTCGAAGAATACAGGAGCTGACCGACTGGCACTTGCGAACTGCTTCTGCTTCGGGCACCGCGCGGCAAGAAAGACTGAAGAAGATGGCGTTGGCTGATGCTTATATACTCCAGCCGCTCTGACGTCAGAGAGAAATGCGACATCAGCCGACGTCGGACCCAGACTTTGGAATCCGGCCGACCGAGGGCTGCCTGAGGCAGGACAGCCCATATGTTATGACTGCAGTTGCATTCTTGAAGGACATCCTGCTGAAGAGCTTTGGCAAGTCCTGTATGAGAATCTGCAGAATTAGAAATTCTGCAACAGAAGACTCTGAACCCTCAGATAAAGATGGCACTGTTACAGGGTATGCTGTGGAGGCACACTGCAGCAAAGAAGTGCTCTGGCTCAGAATCACTGCCAACATCTCATACTAACATCAACCCCAAGGCAACTCCAGATGCACAGGCACCACAGGCCCTGGCACCAGCCCCAAAAATAGTAGGCTCAACATCAACTTTTAAGTTGACAGCAAATCCAAAATTCAGTGTCAGAGTTAAAAGACAGAGAGAAGGAACTTGCAATACTGATGTGGAGGTCACTGATGCCAAGCTCAGCTGACATCTCTGCAAGCAACAGAAGTTGACGCAGCAGCTTCAAAAATACATCTGTTTTCTGGTAGTCTTTTCAAAGCCAATACTATCAAGTTAAGTTTTGGTGTCCTGGCCTGGGGACTAACAGATAACTGCGAGAAGGCTTCCACATATTTCTAACAGTTGAAATAAACTGATAAGGAATAGCACATTCTTGTCAGTCACAAAATTATCAGAACCTCCATCTGGTACCAAATGAGTGGTACAAGGAACATGCAACTTCAGGGACAGACTTCTTTATAACTCTAACACTATCAGATACAGACTTTACTGCAATCTTGACAAGATCCTTTTTGACAAAGAGGGCATCCATACACTTAACAGGCAACCTCATACTTTAATTCAAAGCTTCTACTACAATTCATTGTGAGGGCTTTGAGGCCAATAAACAAGCTAGTCTCCAACCCAGAGATGTAGAAAGCTTCTCAGAATCTTTTGACCTACACAAACATGCAGCTGGAACCTAACTTTAAAATTTTACAGCATTGAAAACTTCACACAAATCCTATCTGCAAAAGATAGGGTCTCCCCTAAAGAAATGCCACACTTTGTTTACCTCTCTTGCAAAGGGATCCCCCCCCCCCCCAAGGACAGCTACTAACACTACACTACACTCCATTTTGATGCAAATATCCCTTTTTGTGCTCAAAATAACCTATCCCATTTTGGTTATATATTTGCCTTACTCATCCCATGGTCAAGACATACATGCATATATTACCCATAATGACAATAACTAGGATCATACCGTAAATACTTTGCGGGGACCCATGCATGGGATAAAGCATTTAGGAGCTGCCTCTGTCCATTGGCAGTGCAGGGGGCAGTCCCGGGGTAAGTTTACTATTTCCCATCCATAGATCTAAGTTGTGCTTGAAAATGGACAGAGATGGACTTTGTTTTGTATGGATGGGAAGTCAGTTCCAGAGCAGTGGTATCCTCTGTGAGATGCACCTCTCCCTCTAAACCATTCTGTTGATGTTGCAGAAGTTGTTTAAATCCCTATATTGAGTATATGAGATGCAAAAATATGCTACAACATTTAGTTCAAGAAAAACAGTCTAGTGTGTTCAAAACATTGATGGAAAATGGAATAATGCCGTTTTTTTTTTGTTTTTCCTTACTCTTCCACATGTCTTTAATTCACCAATACAGCTTTCAGAGGCTTAGTCTCACCATTCTGAGTGAGTCTGCAATACTTTATTCAGTCTGAAGCATTGCTCTACTAACGGTCTTCCAAGACCCTGTGGATCTCAAACCATTTATTCTCCTGCTACATATGCATTTCCATAGACTTCCTGAATGCCACCATATTGTATCGACAAGACCTATAGAACCACTGTGGTCCAATGCAGGTGGTACTTTACACTAGATGAAGGTTAGAGATGGGATCTTCTAAGCAGTGTCTTTTGCCCACAATTTCGTCAAATGAAGATGTAAGATCAGTGTGACAGATATGCAGAACAAGCATTTATTAGTCATCTGTGATGTTATGGATATTGTAACTTGGATCAAAAATCAAATGAATTTGCCACTTGTCAGTCTGGTAATAGCTTTAGAGATGGTGTTGCCATCTATCTCTGACTCCTTTATGGTAAGATATTTCAATAAATGACATACAATAAAAATGACCTAGTGGCAACAACTTCTGAACTTTGCCCATCATCTTGTAGCTGCCATCTCTAGTGCAGAGAAAAGCCAACTTGAAACATTTTACAATTGACAAGAACCCAAAAAGCATTTTCTTTACATCCCAACCTTGCCAAGCTATATTTGACATTCATATAGTGCTACATGTCCTGATTCTTGAAAAATAACTTGTAAACGACAATCAAAATCCATTTCATAAGCTTTGAGAAGTGCTTTACATTGCTGAAATCATTCTGCTTGTTTGATGACAGTGTCAGACAGATACAATATTCTGCCGTTCTATTATCGAAGCAAGAAAAGCAAAATGCACATTAAATACTTTAGAATGTGAGTGTGTAGAAACAGCAGAAGAAAAACAAATCACTCATACAATGACAAAAGTCAATAAAATATTCTATAATGCACTAGTCACTATGACCATGGGAAAGCAGCAATACTCAAAGAAAACTGACATTAACAGGCCAACATAAAACCATAAAGAAAATACCTCTTAAAGCTGGTTAGGGTACTAAGCATACCATGCTTACAAGTATACTTATCTCTGTCAGAGTGGGTCTTTAAATATTCATTGAAAAGTAATAAAATTTTAAGCAGGACAGATAGAGGTCATTATCTTCATTTGTCAACATCAGCCCGGCTGCCAGCTTTGTATGACTTTTGCTACTTGGTGTACAGTGCAGGAAATGTGCTGTACTTACTGATTTACTATGTGGTATAGGAAGGCTGTGCTGATAAAATTCACTCATTTACAATTACAGACTCAGTAAACCTAATGACGATTCAATCAGTACTGAAATCTAAACAAAGAACGCCAAAGACTAAATACTGAACACCCAAACTTGCATTTGATCTTCACTCTGGCAGAAACATAAGAGTTATGGTTATTTCACCGACTGACAGCAGTATGAAGGAAATTTCACTCAAAGCCACTTTCAGCCAAAACCAACTGTTGTCTTATTTCCCCTGTTGTGGGCCACTGAATTGTTATAAATTGGAAGAGGTGGAGGTTTCCCACACACACACAGGTTTGCAGCATTTGTTGCTGTTCACTGAAAGTGGCTTTCAAATATTGTTTGCACTGTAGTGAAAATGTCATGCAATAAATATAACTCTGGTCCGCAGCAGTAGGGAGTTTTGGGATTTACCATGTTTGCAAGATTGTTGGCTTTCAGCATTCCAAAAATCTGTGTTTTGTTTCTATTAGTGGTTAAACATCATACACAAATCTTACAAATTAATGTTTGGTGACTTATCAGATGTCAACACATCTGTGTGGTTTACAAATATGAACAGTAAATCACAGCAGCATTTTATTACAGTCTTAAAAGCATTTCCCGCAGCAAATCTACCTCACATTTATGCACAGTACAAAACAGGCAATGTTAAATTTATTTGCTATTTAGCCCCACTCCAACAATGTATTATACAGAAACACTATTTTCACTGCCAGATTTTCTAAATCGGTCAGGCAACTTCAAATGACATAAACGGGTCTATATTATATTCTCGAAAGCAGACAATGTCGAATCTGACATTGTCGACACGAGAATATCGAGCGCTCAGAATCTCTAGCGTGTAAATGGAAATCTCTGTAAGGGGAGATTTCCATTTACTGCAATGTAGTGCAGTCTCGGAGTTGGTATACTTAAGTAGCAGGGGGTGCAGGGGTGCTTGCCCCCTGCTTAAACCCGTTAGGGAACTTTTTTCTTTTTTTGTCTTTTTATAAGGTAAGTGTTTGAAGACATCGACCATATGTTGTTTGAAGTTTTCAAACGTCGATCTTATAATATAGGCCCACATAAGCATATTTATATAAAAATGGTTACCAGCCATAGGCTCCATTGGTGTAAAAGAATAAATTCCTAACAACCCAGGAGACTATGTCTAATTAGCAGCATGGCTGCCAGTTGGACCTGGTGGGGAATGGATATGCCTATGTTCAGGGGAGGTGGTTAAATAGAACTGTCCTATATAGCAATTACTAAGAGGAGCAGTAATGTCTGGAGAGGTCATAAGGCATGCATTCAGGTCTCCAAAGCAGGAACATAGTAACTTGCATTAGCAGGTGCTCAGAAGCACGCAAATGCATGAAGTAGCATAGAAGCCTCTGCTGTGATGTGGAGTGCATGTACCTCACCCCAATTCAAGGGGTTTCAGCCTTAAGAAAAAAAAAACATTTGAATGCCATACATCCATGGCTGCATGGATGACCGTCTCTTTGGATGGCTTTCAGCCCTGTGCTGGTGATACTAGTACAGGGAAATGATTAGGGGATGATTGATAATTGATAGACATGGTTGCAAACCACTGTCTTCCTGGATATCTTGCTATTATGATATGCAGGATCTAAACATTGCACCTCTAGAATTAGCTTACAACAGCAGAAAATTAAACCTTTATTAATGCATTAGGGAAAGTTAAATCAACACTCTAAAGAACACAACGAAAATCAAGGCATGTAATTACACATGGGTTGTTGTTGTCTTTCGGCTTTTTCCCGGTTAGGGGTCACCACAGCGGAACTCCGGTCCGCTAATGATTGGCAGTAGATTTTGTTGAATGCCGAGGTGCCAGCTCGACGTTCAACCATCAACGAAGGCACGCCCATTTACGCATGTCTTTCGAATGCCCACCCAACTGCGGGGGAGGACATGCAGACCCCACACAAAAGGCACTCCCTGCACTCCAGCCGAGAACTGAACGGGAGGAACCTCTTGCTGTGAGGTAACAACGCTACCGTCGCACCACCGCATATTAAATAAAATATTAGGAATGAGGAGTGGTTAAGCTGAGCTGTAATTAGCCTGGAAAAGGTATAACTATAAAATGCAAACAGCCATTTGTTAAGTGCCTAGCAGAATGTAAGCTCAGATTCCAGTAGGGATGCTGCTACATGCCATCCTTTCCTAATCTGTCTGCTCTGGACAAATGCTGTAGATCAGACACCCTCCGATTTCCAATTCATAATTAAGATGGCAATCATGTCCATCACTTGTAGCCTAGGGCAATGCATTCCTTAGATTTGGTAGTCCCAGTATCACTCCAGCTTTGAGGATTATCCAAAGAAAATGAGAGTCAAGTCAGCCTGCCTTTGCTTTTTTAAAGTATGTATATATCATTTAATTAAACTATTGCATTTTCCTACTTTAGGACAATACACTACATACTTCAGCCAACATATGACTACAGTAGTTTATATGATTGTCACTGGGGCAAAAATAAAACTGCTGAAAAAGATGAATGGAAATTTGCAATCCATCTTAATCTTTCCCAACACAAATCACACATTGCAATATAAATGCAGAGCAAATACATATGCTCTCCACAGATGACAATTACATCTGTGTACGTTAGATTTATACAAAAATAATAAAAATCCTACAGTGAAAAGTGGATGCCAGATATTAGTACTTAATACAGCTTTACCCATCAGAAAATCACTTTAAAAGAAAATGATCTTTTCAAGCAAATGAATACCACAAATCATCTGAATGTTTGACCACAAGTTGCTCAATTTGAGTTATTGCCACATGTTATTAGAAGATCCACTTTATCCATTTATTATAGTCACTTCGTAATGTATATAGGGATGCCACAATGGCTAAACAAGTAGCGTTACTACATGTTGGTACTTGGGTGTCCAAATGCATGCTGGAGGCTGTGATTTCTTTGTGGAGTCACCAATATTCCCTGTATCCACATGGGTTTTCAGTGGGTGGCCTGGATTCCTCTAGGTCCCAAAGATGGGTCATGAGTGAAATCATTTTGCAAGCTTGTAAGTCACAAGCAAGAACACATTAAAAGAAAAACGGAGTAAATGAATATTTCTAAATTCAGCATTATAACTGTTCCTTGTGATACGATCACCTAGATAAACTTCAGCACGGTCACATAGTGACATAATAAAACCCACAAAAACATTCTGTGCAATATTGATCCCAATGTCCTACAATCCGAGCATGAACAGTAATGAAAATTAATACAGGTAAAGACCCTAAGACACCAACAGGATTAGAGAGAGGTGCAGGGAGTCCGGAAGCGTTCCTAGGCGCCCTTTGTTCCTGGACTTATTTTCTAGGTTCATATAGACACACTCACTGAAAACCTCTCCTCAGGCAAGCATATTTGCCTAGTAGAGAAAACAAATAAAATAAGGAAGAATGTTGTGAACTTTAATTCTAAAAAAATGCAGCCAAGCGTATTTCCTTTTTCTAACAAAAACTGTTAGATGAGACAAGTTGCCATTGTGAAAAATAATGTCAAGCCAAGCAGAGAAGTGAGGCTAGGAACAGTTAATGAATTGCTTCCCATGCCCATGGTTCGATTCCTTCAGCCTTCATTTCTCAACAGTATGGCACTAAGTCACCCAGACAATAGTTCCTAGGTTGCCCAAAAAAGGCACTTGTCGGGCAGGCTTACAGAGTTGAAAAAAATTCTTCTAAATGCATAGTTGCGTAATTTTATCTTTAGAAAGGGAATGTGGTTTCTACATTTATGCATTCAATGTAGAAAACAGTTTTAAAAATGTAATATGAAAGAAATAATGTTAGCATATTGTGCAGAACACGATTTCTAATCTCAAAAGCTATCCTATAATTGAAAAACATATATTCTACATTTTCATAAATGCCCAGTACGTGAAAATTGGTACTGTTACCAACACAAACACAAAACTAAAAAAAAGTGTCAAAGAATTACTGAAGTACTTAAAGCATGTAATGAGACTAGATCATTTCTTAAGAGCAAAAATGACGAACAGGGTCAAAAGTCAACCACATATTAATAGAGAGGTGATGGGGTGGGGCGAGCTTGCCTTGTTTTAACTACTTTCCTTCTTGGAAGCATCAGAACTTAAACACAAGATTATCTAAATCCCAGCAGAAAAACACAAAAAACATGCCTCCCTCATATTTGTTGATTTTCTTTCTGAAATATGCAGCTAGCTGTTATTCCCTCTTGGACAGGCACCTTGGTTTCTAAAATTTTAATAGATACGATAACAAACCAAAAGGAAAAAAATAGCTTCTAACCAAGGCCCATGGGGCTGATTTCTAGAAGGTTAAGTCAAGCGTTTATTTTGTCTGGAGGGAAATGTGATTATCAGCAAAAGCACGCAGTGCAGTTTAAACAGAAAACATGATCAGAATAGGAAGAATATCCAGATTATTAATAAAGAGCATCACACATTCAAACACGTTCATATTCCTGGCCTTACAGGCCAGACTAGTCAGAAACAGTCCTGCTAAATAAATCCAGTTTAAAAAAAAATAATCTTATTTTGATTTTTTGGGAAAAATCTTAATACCCGACATGGTAGCTTCCACAAAGGAAATGTATTTTCTTTAGGAAATGTACATTTTCTGCTCTAGCAATTTTAAAGCCGACTGACTTTTGTGAAAATAATTTTTTTTTTAAACATACATTTTCATTGTAACCAGAGATCTATAAACACTTTAAAACCAGGAAAATCTATAGCAGTAAAAGCACTATTTGTTTACTTTCTTTTATCTCGGTCCACAGCTGCCATGATAATTTGTATATGAGATTATGAGAAATTGCCTCTGTATTTGACACTGCATGTGTGTGTTTTTTTTTGGGGGGGGGGGCTGGGTGGTGATACTTTATGATTCCCTTAAAAGAAGATCTGTGTCCCTACTCTTTCTTCTGATATTTTCACAGATATCTTCAAAGTGAGAAGGCAGTGTTCTGTATGAATGGCATAAAAGGTATCAGATTCAGCTGTAGATTTTTTTTTCTGTCATGTTCTAGTCACATCACAATGCATTGCTGGTAGTGAAAAGTATGCACAGAAAGAACAGCCACGTCTTCACCCTTGCTTCAGCAGAAATTACATGGAGATTGGCACTGCACCCAGACAAAGCATTCTTAAATGAACAAGAGACAAAAAAACACTTCACTATGGCAAGTGTTTTCAAGGCCAAAGAATGTACAAAGAAAAATATGTGCATCCTCACTGTAAGGCATTCTGGGAATTACACAGATGGATTTCATTGAAATGTCATAAATCCAAAACTCTAATGTAAAATGGAAAAAAAAAAACGTTTCTTTCCGACACAAGCCCTGTATACAGCATGCAAATTATCTATACCAACTTAGACACAGTACTACAGTGAGTAAAGGGTAAATTTCCCAAAACCAGCCATTCCACAATCTTCAAAAAAGCCACTGCAGCCCCATCAGTTGATTTACAATCAGCTGTACCAGCTTTTGCACTCTTCAATGATGCAAACAAGTATCCCATACCAATTTACCATGTTTATCTCAATATCTATGGCACTTGAGTCCAGTACAGTTTCAGTATTGCTAAGAAAAATCAGAAGTAACATCAGACAACAAAATGTGTTTCAGTATATCACAGCAGATCGGTACACGTAACTGGTACTTCTGAATCAAGTCCAAAATGGTATTAAAATCACCTTATTAAGATTAATGGGAGCATCTCAAAGCAAGTCTCCAAAAACAAGTTGAAAGAATGGGAGATAGTGACAATTATTTTTCCTGCCAATTATAAACTTATAATACCCCACAAATTTAATCATGAGATCAAGGCACAAAGTGACTCCGGAGATTTTATGAAGTAGAGTGGCTTCACGTAGTCATCATGACACAGATGTGCTTAATAGTTTAAACCCGAGAAAACTGAAAATTAGAGCGCGCACAGACAGGCATGAGCTCTTTTTTGTAACAGAATACACTCCTACCAAAAACTAAACATACATTTTTCATTACATCTTATTTTGTGCTGTACTAATAAATAAGAATTATTCTAAGATTGTCATTATATTTTAATTCATTCTAACCCATAATTGCAATGATAGATACTGCCACACTGATGCAATTCTTTAATATTAGAAAAATGCAAATTGTGACACTGCCAGATGTAAAACAAGGAGATTTTCTCTGTATTTCATTATAGTGATAATGGTGAGAGTCACTGGCTTCTTGAACTGTCCATGTTTCAGTTTTAGTCTGTCATTGAATTAATCTGATCTGCACCAACAGCAACTTGCTGAAACCCGTCCATGATGTATTAACTCTAGCAAAGTGTACGGACAAAAGGGTTTTTATTACATATAGAAAGTTGCAATTATTTCTGTAATTTCCATTTCTTCTCCCACACTCTTGCTTGAGTCAAATTTCCAAGAGAAGTCTTGCAGCTTTTCGCATTCATCTGTGATCAACAGCTGCCACACTAAAGCACTGGTAAAGCAGATGAAAGCATTCTTTCATACCACCTTTAACTGTGGTTACACTGACAAAAGTAACAGCTCAATTCTCAAATAGCAACATTACCACTTTATATGAATAATGGGAATGACTTATACTGTAACACTACCATAAAGTTTTCTTTTTCAGAAATTAAATCTTTGGAGGAAAAGTTTTACTTTAGCTGTTGTGCGCTTCATAGAACCTTGCTGACTTCAGCCAAACAGCTTCAGAAAGCAAAATTTGTGGAGAGCCACCAACAGTGAAAAACTACAGAAAGTGTGCCAAGTACCCTCTGTCACGCACAAAAAAGTCATTACTTTCTGAATCAAAGAAATATTTGAAAAAGGAAAGGAGGACCTTCACAATCTATCAGGAATTGAAGAAACTGAATGGTCTTAGGGACTAAAGTACATCTACCAATATTCTAGGGAGTGAATAAAACTTTCTTGGAATATACAGTTGCCTTTATTTGGCCTACCAAGACTGGGGAAGTGGGAGTTCTGCTGAGTGGCATCTCCCTTAATGAAAGTAGACCAACACTGTGACCCCCTCGACTATGAGAGATCTTATCTTTATTAAATATGCATTTCCACCAATTTAACTTATCTATACACACTAATATTACAATAGGAGACAAGAAAGTGAATTAATATGGGAACAGTTTCACCCTACACAGTTGAAAACCTCATCAGAAATTAGTTAGATAAAATAGCATTATTGTTTCAGCTATGGCAGGTCACTGGTTCCATAAAACTGTCCTGAAGTCCACTGGTCAAATATCTCTGATTATTAATGCTGTACAATTTACTGGTTCTAAGCACACCTGGGGGGGGGGGGGTTGTTATTGTTGCCTATCCTTAAGGTCAGCACAAGTCAGCTTAGCTACTTAGATGAAGGAAACCAACTACATAAGGCGTTCTGAAAGTCTGTACAGGTACAAAGCATCCACTATAATGTTCATGACTCACCACGAAGTTTACTTTATTTGGAATAAAACTAGAGTTGCACAGAGTTTGGCTTAATTAAGGAGTCAAAGTATGAATGGTCATCTGACCAGCCAAGTCATTACCTACAGTGGTATTTTCATATTGTAGACACTACATAAGATGATTAAACTGACAAAAATAACT
Source organism: Protopterus annectens (assembly GCF_019279795.1). Lineage (NCBI taxonomy): Eukaryota > Metazoa > Chordata > Ceratodontiformes > Protopteridae > Protopterus > Protopterus annectens. The sequence continues at coordinate 182,972,073 of NC_056749.1, forward strand.
GTACTGACCAAAGTTGGCTAGGTTCACTCTTGACTTTAAACAGTGTGCAGTTAACATGTAGTGTCAAACTAGCAACGTTAATAAATTTACAATTAAGACAAATAGCTTGGGAAGATACTTGCATGAAATCCACTCCAAGCACCTCATGCACTAAAAGTACTTCCAGGATCAAAAGCAGTTAAGCAATTAGGTTTATTTATAGCCTCATTGAGTGGTACCTACCAGATGCACCATTCATTTAAAAAAAAACTGCTTTATAAAGAATGTGCCAGGGAATCTCCTTATTCAGACCGCATGAAACAATAGCATTACATTTTAAGATCATTCTAGCTTCCATTTTTTTTCATAAATGAAGTTTGCTCAATGATGCAGATCATTTCATATTTGGATTATATTTTTGCAGTAAAAAGAATTTAATTGCATTTATTAATTCAAATGTGCTGCCCTAATATGTCTGGCCACCAAGATTTGTCACCAGTTTGCCAACCTCTAAGATGTTCCCTTATTTGAATTCTAAGGCATTTTATTGTAGTATCAATGTGAGATAAATTTCAATCAAATTTAATAACAAACTATCCTAGAGTAACAAGGTCATAATATATAAAACACTAAGATCTCCTACACGACAATCAAAAAAAGGGTCCTCAGCCATCACGTACACAGTTAAAAACAGCACCCACAGCTACACAAAGTTACACTATCCAGGGGCTCTAAAGGTCAGCTCTTAAAGCGCACCAACACACAGCCAAATTTATTGATCATTGGTGATCCTATAGTTAGCACACTGATGGCCCTCTCATCAAACTGAGTAAGGAGAGAGTCACAGTCAGCTCTCTTTCCTGGGCTAGGATCCATCAAGTCACACAGGCACTCAGGTCACTGAACCACAGGTACCACTATGACTCTGTCATAATCCATGTGGTTGTTAATGACCTTAGATGTACCTCCCTTCACAATATGAAGAGAGGCATAATTTAGCTTTTTGAGACTGTGCGTCTCAGGCAGGTATGAGCCAAGCACTGAGCAGCATACTACCTTCTCCAAGGATGATGCCACACTACCATCACAAAATGATTGAATTTAACAATTGGCTTAGCTTCTAATGTCAATCTAAGGGGGTACAAAATTTGACAGAATGGGAGGGCATGGTTGACGGATCATGCTGCTTTACAGGGTTACACTAAACGTCTTCCATCTAGGGTTTTGAACATTAGCAAAGACCTTTTTCACCCCAATAGTGCCTTTTTTAGGCAATGACAAACTGATAACTCTCCCAACTTAACAGAACCTACAAAGGAATATCTGCAGGTGGTACTTGTCAATGCGAGAAATCTTAAACTTCTCCCTGCAAGCCTTCCTCTTTCTGGAGAGTGGAGAAATGGAGATATGGCTTAAAGTTGCAGATAGCACCCTGGCAATACAAGGTTATAATGCCTTTCACACCTTTAGACCAGGTACTGCACAGGAGAGAACTAAAGATGGAGAAGGCTCAGTCTATATAAAAATCAGCGCCACATTCAGACTAGTTAAAATGACCTGCTGGAACTCAAATATGTAACTCACTATAAACATGGTGTCACACCATATCCTTACAACCTATCAGTCCCCATCCATGTCCCAGGAAACCTATACTAATCTCAATGTACTTGAGTCCCTCACCGTTTAATCAAGTATGATACTCATGGGAGATCTCAACTACCCCTTATAAATAGAGAATCCTACATCACTTCTGATGCAGCAGCTCAGCGATTCCTAAACTTTGTTAATACCAACATCCTTTACCTTGTACTCTCAAACATGGGGGAGCGATGTTCCTCACCCAATATAAAATCTTCACTGAACATAAAGCAGTACTGTTTGAAATAAACATTAAATCCAGTGAAACTAAAAATCTTAAGGAACTCTTCCAAGCCTAACCTCTCTCTTCTAAGCAACACCATGACTAAATTCCAAGCACCCCAAAACCCCGTAAATACCATAGCATATGCTGAGCTACTTATAAAATCTCTGTACATCCATACTGATAGTTATATAAAGCAAGCTGTGCCCACTCATATTAAAAATAAACTCAAAAGACAAGCCACCCAAGTAGAATCAATGTCAACTGGTTATACATAAAAAAAAAATCTTGGCCAAACATAGGTCGAACAAAGCTCTACATACTAAAAGCCCCACGGCCCAATCTAAATAAGGAGCTAAGAGGGTTACTTAATACTTGAAATGCTACAGTTGAAGAAAAAAAACAGCTTCTCAGGCAAACGACAACCAAAAAGCTTTCTACAGCAATGTCTGTAACCTCAGTGGAAACAGGAAACGATGTACAGAACCTATTCTAAATGGTATCACCCACACTGAATCGGAGGCCATTGCCAAATTAATCAATAAAAAAGGCAGCTCCAAAGATATTCAAAGAGAAATATAGGCAATGACATCCAGATATGGAAAACGTCACAATAAAGTAAATATCACAAACAGGGAATATAGAAAAGATTAGTGAAGCAGAAGTTTAAAAAAAAAAAAAAAAAAAAAAAAAAAAAGCTGAAGTTATGGAATGCCTGCGAAGTGAAGGATTTGGTGTAGAAGGTTTAACACAGGTTACATCACAGCATGATGGAATGAGTCCTCAAGGGAGACATCTGAAGAAGAAATATGGCCATGGGAAAGAAAAAGATATACTATGGTGTAATACTGTCACAGAGATGAAAGCTAAACTAATCAATACAGAAAGAGCAGCACCAAAGATATTTGAAGAGGAATACAGGCAAAGGAATCCAGGCATGGAAAACTTTACAATACAAAAAATAAGATAGAGGTAAAGTAGAAAAGAAGATTAGTAACAGAGAAATTAAAGAAATAGAAACTGAATTTATGGAGTACCTGCAAAGTGAAGGATTCAGTGTAGAAAGTCTAACTTGGAAAGCACCACAGCAGGATAGAGGAATATACATCAAAATTAAGGTGAAACCAGTAGAAAGGGAAGCAACTGGTCAGTTGCAATATGAAAATATTTTGGAGCCTTCCACAGGAAACCAGTATAAATGTTCATTTGAAGCTGGATAAATGTTCACTTGTAGCTGGACAGGAAGGGAAGGAACAGGAAAATGTGACGACTCTGGAGCAGTCAGTGATGAGGAGTGATAGGCGAGTCCCCATATGACAGAACGGATGGTACAGGATGAAATGAAAGAGAATGCGCCACAGGAAGATGCTATAGAACTTTCTACAGAATGCCTACAGAAAATGGAGAACAAAAAAATGTTCCCTCAATTTAGAAGAAAATGAGCTAATAAAAAGAGTTGCTTGATTTAATAGTGATAGACTGAAGGTCAATAAAACCCAAAAAGCCAAGTCTGATAAAACAAATGAACACAGTAATCAGGACTGTCCATAGAGAGCCATGCGATATAACAGAAGTAAACAGGATACATTACTGTCCAGCTAAATTAATAACAGATAAAATTCTACCACAAGAGCACAGATTATTAAGGGAAATAAGGGGAGAAATCGAATACCATCATGGAAGTATCGAATATAGAAAACTATAAAGCAGTTAAGACAAGAAGTGCCATTGATAGCATATAGAAGAGGGAACAGAGTAACAAATACTCAGAAAGACAGATGTGATAAAAGCAATGTGCAATATCATAACAGATCAGGATCTATCATGCACCATCTCAAATAATAAACTAAAAATATCAGCACGGGCAGAAAAACGTAAAAGATACATAAATAAATATAAAGGTAAGGTACAAAATAAGCAATTTATTAATGACCTCAAAGTTTTATAGAGAACTGTGAAACAAAGTAAAAGGAATTGAAAGACCACCTGAAAAAGAAGAAATAGATACATTTTGGAGAAGTATTTATGAAGATCCTGTGAAACGCAACAAAAATGTTAAATGGAAAGAAGTAAAAAAATATTAAATTCAAAGGTACAGGATATGAAATGGGATGAAGCAACAGAGATTGAAACAACGTTAAGAAAAGCCTCTAGTTGGAAAACACCAGGCAAAGATGCAGTACCTAACTTCTGGTTAAAAGTATTAACATCTTTGCATGAAGATTTAGCCATGAGTAAGGACTATTTATATGCATACCCTGAACAGACACCAACCTGGCTAACAGGAAAAACAATGCTCCTACTTAAGGGTAAATCTGAAAGCTATCCTAAAAATTATAGACAAATAACTTGCCTTCCAACTACGTATAAACTGTACACTGGAATTTATGCCGACAGAGTTTATAGTCATTTAGAAAAAAAACTCAATCATGGCACTAGAACAAAAGGACAATAAAAGAGTCATATGGAACAAAGGATTATCTGTTGCTAAATAAAGCCATAATGGAGAACTGTAAAAAGGGGAAGAATCCAAGAATGGCATGGATTCACTACAAAAAAGCATTTGATAATATCCCACATTCATGGATAAAAGAGTGATTAAAAATGTACAAGATATATCCTACACTCATCAGCTACATTACAGTGACAAACAACTTTGCAACTAAGCCATGACACAGGACAAATTATTCCAGGGATAAATATCTAAAAGGGGGATATTCAAGGGTGACTCCCTGTCACCTTTGCTATTCTGTCTTGCCCTTAACCCATTAAGCTGTAACAGATTAGACCATGGCTATAATTTGGTTCCTAGAAAACAACAAAGTGTAAAGATTTCCCAACTTCTCTGTCGATTTAAATCTGTACAGCTCATCAGATGAGGAGCTGAAAGCACAACTGCAAGTAGTCAAAATGTTTTCAGATGATATAAGAATGTCATGATCTTGACAGGTGTGTAAAAGCAATCTTTAAAGCAGGAAAACTGCAGCACCAAGAAAACATCAGTTTGAGTCAAGAATGTGATATGAAAACTTGAGCAAGAGAGATTGTATAAATATTTGGGAATTTATGATGGATCAACAAAACATGAACAAATGTGAATAAAACTTAGAAAGGAATATTTTAGGAGACTTACATTAATCCTGAAAACAGCATTGGCATCTAGGAAAAAAAATTCAAGCTATAAACAAATTTGCTGTTCCTGTTTTGGAGTGACTGACTGGCCCCAAAACATGCTGGACAGATTAGACAGGAAAACAGGAAGGATGCTTCATGCTCACCAAATGATTTACAAAAATCAGTCCATACTATGGTTATATATTCCCTCTTACAGAGGAGGTATGGCACTCCCTGAAATTGATTACATTTATAGATCTGCAATTGTGAGACTGCACACAATCTGCTAACCTCACAGGACCCAAATGTAGTGAAAGTTTTGACACATAAGAATGAATCAAGATGACTTCCCTGCTTAGTCCAGCAGAAGCATATTGATGTCAATCAGGAATGGATATCAATCCAGAAGTAGATAAAAATCAGGTGGCAAATGAATGTGCCAAAAAATAAAAAAGAATATAAAGTGAAAGATCAGATAAGAAGGCAAGAAATATGGAAAATGCATAAATATATTTGCAAGTATAGAAAACTTCTGGAAGAACTTCGTGTTTATCAAGATCAAATGCAGGAATGGTTAAGGAGGTGCAAATTCAGATCAAAGGATGAACGATTAATACCGGCGGCCCAAGATAGTGGGCTACGCACACATTGGCTTACAAAGTCCATTGAACATAAAGGAGAAATAGACAAACGTAGATTTTGTAAAAAAGAATTGGAAACAGTTGCACACCTTGTTGCTGGCTGTGACATACTAATGGCAGAACTGTATACTGAAATGCATATTAATATGGCGAGACTGTTGCACTGCAAATAGTGTAAACATTATGGTACTGAAGTAGCTGAAAATCACTAGAAACACAAGCAACACAGTACCATAGAAAATTAAGTCTACATCACATGGGATCACCTATTACCAACAGCTCAAATAATGCGAGAAAACCAGATATAGTGCTTCATATAAAGAATACAAAATTAGAATTGATCATTGAAATCGCTACACCCAGTGACATACAGAGACACATAACATCATAAAATATTAGGATTTGCAGGCAGAAATGAGAGCAATGTGGAAGAAAGATACCAAGACAGTTCAAATAGTAGTAGCAGCAACAGGTCTTATAAAAAAATAATCTACAATCATATTTAGATAGGTTACCAATACATGTACCTCCATACGAATTGCAGGAGCCATTGCTGGGCAGATTACAGGTGCTGCTAGAAGCACTTATGGCTGACAAAGATTGAAACAATACTAATTTCATGAAACTTAATCATAGTTTGACTTAAGAATGGGGTCCATTCCCATCATATTAACAGAAACCCAAAAGACTTGGAGAAATTAAAAAGTGAAGATCCAGAGGCCATTGCCAACCTTTTGGCTGACAGGTTGAGCTCAAATTTCTGCTTCATCCCCCCCTCCCAATTAGTCCAAAATAAATATATACCACAATCCAACCAACCATTACTAAGGAACAGGTTATCAGTCCACTTTCCAAGGCCAAAAACACTGCACTGATGGGACCCAATAACATTTCAGGATGCTTAATAAACAGTATAAAACATGACCTTTTTGGTCCACTTGAATCACTTTTAAGCTAAAGCCTACAGTTAAATTTTCTGCCTAAGGTATAAGAGATTGCAAAAGTCATTCCCGTGCACAAAGGTGGTCCAACCACTGATGGGATAACTACAGGCCTGCAAGTCTGATCAGCCTATGTAAGGCATGAAGAAATTAAGACAACTGTGCTAGCATGCCTGGCTGAAGTTTTGTATATAATTTCAGATTGACCTGTGTATTGCATGCCAGCATGACTAGCTATGATAGTAAATAAATTCTTACATGTTGATTTATGATCTGTTTGAACAGAATGTTTTAAAGACTTAAAGTGTCCTTCTACATTTCTAACTGTGCAGGTTTGTGAAGAGAGATTGAAAAGACAAACTGTCACAGATTCAGCCAATCAGTAGATGTTATCATTAGAATGTTGACAGTTGCTACATGTTACTGTCAGAAAGTGAAAGATGGGAAGGAATTTTAGAAAACAACTGTTGGTTGAACTTAAAAATAAGAAATGAAAATTAGAACTGGAACAGTTGACAGGCTAGTCTACAAAAGCCTGCTGAAGACATTTGTCAGTTGAACTGTGTAATGGATACCCAAAAAGAACTCACCAAGAATTATACACCTGTACTGCCTTTGCTCTGTTGTAGTAATTTAGTTTAGACCAGGGACAGTGTTCTTCAGTTAGTCAGGAAATTATAACTAATCAGCTAGATCAGTTAGAATTTTTCTGAATGTTGGATCTCTATCCTACAGTACTGATTTCATTTTCCTGGTGATTGAGTTCTGTGTTTATTGGGAATTTCTGTTTTACATTCTTAATCATTTTGCTCAATATTAAATATTTTTATTAACTTACATTGTGGTTGGACAATCAGTGTTTTTCTTTAGTGATTTGAGTGTGCTTATACTTGCCCAAACTTCCTGGGCCACTATGAAACCCTGGCTGCTTAGGTAATTTATTACTATTTGTTTTAATATTTAATTTTCATAATTGTACACCCCTTTAGAAGCGCATGGAGGCATTCGTATTAGTGGCAGCACTACTGTATTATTTTGGGGAAAGGACACAGCTGAAAATCTGTGTCAGGATTTCCCAAAAGTATTTGGATGTGTGAGATTTAATTTAAGTGCAAGTGTATCAGAGGTCTTAAACTGGGACACATTGCTCTGAAGTGTGTAAAAAGGAGTTACATTAGGTGTGGACAGAAGTATCCAGACACCTCCCAGGCTATAGAGCATGTTTCTGTTGCACCCTTAAGGGAAAATTGTGAAATATTACTCCTGTTTAAGTGACAGTCTCACACTGGAGTCAGTAGTGAGCATTGAAACTCCTTAGTTACTGACCCAGGATAGAGGGAGACGTCACATTAATTGGTGGCAGTTTGGTGGTATATTATATGGACATTGCATTAACTGGTGGCAGTTCAGTGGGATACTAACTGGACATCACATCTGATGCCAGTGGTGTGGGATATTATTTGGATTTCAGTAGCCTGTGGTAGTTGTCATTAAGTTGTGCACTCTCGACAGCCACAAAGTAAGCATGCAGAATCTCATTTCACCAGTTTTATTTATTTTTAGTTAGTAGGGGACAGCAGGGAAAGGTGTCAGCAGAACACTACAGTAAGCTGACAAAGAACCAATTGGCCAAAGAGTGTGAAGCCAGAGCACTGGTGCATGCCAACCTGAATAAGGAAGCAGTGATTTCAGCCTTATTTGCAGCTTCAAATCAGACCAGCCATTTAGAAGATATCCAGCTTGGTACTGGTGATATGCAGCCAGCTGAGACATGACTGTCCACCTTTTCTTTGGAGGACCTGAGAATCCTTCTGGAGTTGGAAAGACTACACCTGGAGGTCAAGGAGAGAATATGGCATCTGGAGATTGAGGAGAAACAGTCAATATGAACTGCAGGCCAAACATCTTGAACTGGAATTAGCAGAGACTGTGCCTGGAAGCCCAATGACAGGAGATAGAGGAAAGGGAGAAGCGGCGTCAATATGAACTGGAGGCCAAATGTTAAGAAGCCAAGGAAAGTAAGACAGTGCCAGCATGAAGTGGAGCTTCTTATACTTAGAGGGTCATGGAGGTAAACAGGAAGGTAAAAAATGGACCCCAGAAGCTGTAAAGGTCAGTAAACTTTTTCCTCAATACAGAGGAGTGGATGACTTTGATAGCTTTATTCAAAATATTCCAAAAAGGACTGACCAAGAACACTAAGCCTACCTTTCTCTGTTGTAGCAATTTAGTTTACATAGTACAGTTGTGTACCTACCATAAATGTAGATGTTCAAGTGTATTCACTGTTGCAGTCATTACACTTGGGTTATCCTGCTGGCAGGCGACCCACAGTCGGCCAGAGTTCCAAAGTCTCAGTCTGGCGTCGGTTGCTGTCGCCTCTTCCCTGACATCAGTGCACCAGGGGTATAAAAGATGCAACCGACGCCTTTTCTTCAGTTTTTTTTGCCCCAGATGTCAGGTGCCCCCAGATAGGAAGGCTGAAAATATAAAATTATGCCAAAAGAGAGAGAGAGAGAAAGATAGAGAGAGAAAGAAGAAGGGGATGGAGGGAGGGAAACCCAAACTGCAACAGTGAATACACTCTAACATCTACATTTATGGTAGGTACACAACTGTACTATGTTCATCGTGTTTCACTGTTGCAGTCATTACACTTGGGTAGAATCCCAAAGTTGAGGTTGGTCAGCTGGGTCTAAACTGGATTTGGAGAGGCTACTAGGCCCTGCAGAACTGCAGTGGCAAAGCCTGCTCTGGATTTAGAGTAGAGAGGTAAGTGACAGTGCTTGGTGAAAGTGTGCACTGAGCTCTAGGTTGCAGCTTCTAAAATGCCTTTGGTTGGTACTCCTCTGAGAAAAGCTGCTGAAGTGGCTGCTGCTCTGGTAGAATGTGGCCTAATGCTCTTAGGTACCGATTTGCCATGTTGTGCATAACAGAAGCGGATGCAGTGACCTATCCATTTTGAAATTGTCTGCTTTGTAATAGGCTTTCCTTGTGATCCTGCAGCATAGGCTACAAACAGTTGCTCAGTTTTTCTGAAAGCTTTTGTTTTGTCCAAGTAGAATCATAGTTGTCTGTGTATATCCAAAGCGTGCAGAAGTCTCTCCCCTTTATTCTGGGGATTTGGGTAGAAAGTTGGTAAATGAATGGCTTGGTTCAGGGCCACATTGGAAACCACTTTTGGCATGAATGTTGTGTTTGTCCTAAGAGAAACCATGTCCTGATGGAAAATGATGAAAGGTTCCACAGCCATTAATGCCTGTAACTCTGAGACTCTTCTTGCTGAAGGTATTGCTAGGAGCAGAGCAGTTTTCCATGTGTGCTGGCTGGTTCAAAAGGAGGCAGTGTGAGTTTTTCTAAAACAAAATTGAGATCCCAAGTTGGTACTGGTGCTCTCCTTGGGGGTCTTGTATTTTTTGCCCCTCTGAGGTACTGTCGTAGTAGAGGATGTGAAAAAATAGGAAGTTCCGTATTGTAATGAACTGAAATGGCCGAGGCATGGATTTTAATTGATGAGAAAGATAGGCCTTTGTCCAGCATCTCAGTTAGGTATTGTAAAATCTGAGGTATATTTGGAACACGTGGTTCGAGTCCTTGTGCCTGGTTCCAAGCACAGAATCTCTTCCATTTTTTTTTTGCATAAGATTTCCTAGTGCTGGGCCTCCTGGCTTCTAAAATGACATCCATAACAGCTTTAGAGAGAGATGTGGTCTGAGTGGCTACATTATCTGCCATGCTGCCAGGTTCAAGGTTCTGAGTTGACTGTGCAGAATCTGATTGTTTTGTTGAGTCAGATGAGGAATTTGAGGTAGAAGCCAAGCTGGGCTTTGAGATAAGCTCTTTAGGATTGGGTACCAGTGCTGGCATGGCCAGTCTGGGGCAATCAGGATCATCTTTGGCCTTTTTTGTCTGACTTTTAGGAGCACCTTGGTAAGAAGACGAATCAGAGGGAAGGCATAGACAGGCCTTTCCAGCTGAATGATAGTGTATCCACTTTCCATGCTTGAGAGTGATAAGCTCTTGTGCAGAATTTCTGTATTTGGTAATTGTGAGGGGAGGCAAAAATATCTATGTCTGGACATCCCCATTTCCTTGTTATCATGCTGAACACCTGTGGATTTAGTTTCCATTCGTGAGGATCCATGAGATTTCTGCTTATTTCGTCTGCCAGTGTATTTTATGTTCCTGGCAGGAATTGTGCCTGCAGATGTACTTGATAGGTCAGTGCTGTGTTCCACAAAGTCATGGCTTGCCTGCATAGGGGGTAGGAATGTGTCCACCCTTGCTTGTTTACGTACCACATAACTGTGGTATTGTCCATCATTATTAGTAGTTGTCCTGGATGTAGTAGGTCCTTGAAAGCTGTCAGGGCATTCTGTACAGCTAGCATCTCTTTCTGATTGATGTGAAGATGCATTTGCCTACTTGGGCCACGTGCCCTGAATACATTTTCCTGCCATATGTGCCCCCCAGGCATAATCCTATGCATCCATTGTGATGGTTTGCCTGGCTGTGGGTAAGGTGAAAGGCTGTCCCTTGTTGTGGTGACAGGCCTGGGACTACCTTCGAAACTCCAGTTGTAGGCAGGGAATTAAAGTTATGATTGTCTCCAGGCTGTGACAATGCTGAGTCCAAACACTTTTTAGATACCATTGTAGTTTCCTCATATGCAGTTTTGCATATGGAATTAGTAGAATGCAGGATGCCACGAAGCCCAGGGCCTGCAGAATTTTTCTTGCAGGTAGCTGGGTCTTTGTTGCCATCATTTGAAAGTAATGAGTCAGTTGTCTTTGTTTGTCTGGTGTGAAATAAGCCATCTGGGCAGTTGTATTTAAGCTTGCACCCAGGAATATTATCTCTTGAGAGGGCACTAGGTTTTGATTTCTTTTCATTTACTGTGTACCCTAGGCAAATTAGTAATCTTTTTACAAACACCAGATGCTTTAGAAGAATGTCCTTGCTCTCTGCTTGAATAAGGCAGTCATCCAAGTAGAGATATATTTGAATTCCTTTTTGTCTGCAAAATGCAATTACTGGTGCCAAGCATTTTGTGAAGACCCTGGGCGCAGTAGATAAGCCAAAGGGCAGTGCAGAGAATTGGTAATGCATAGAGCCTGCTTTGAATCTGAGGTATCTTCTGCAAGATTGTCCGATTGGGACATGCAGGTATGCCTGCTTGAGGTCCAAAGTAACTAGCCAAGCATTCTTGCCCAGCATGGGCAGAAGTTGCTGTAGTGTTAACATTTTTAATTTTAGAACATCCAGGAAATTATTCAGGATAGACCGGTCCAGTATTGGTATCCAGGCTTTGTCTTTTCTGGGTACTAAGAAAAGTAAATCCTTGTCCCTGTTCTTGCTGTGGAACTCTTTGAATAGCTCACATGTCCATAAGAACAGCTATCTGTTTTTGTGCCTCTGCCCATTGGTTTTGTGGCAGGTCCGGCATACCTTTTGATTTTGGAAGCGTGTGAAAGTGGAACCTGTAACCCTGAGAAACAATATTCAGTACCCATTTGTCCTGGGTGATTATGTGCCAATTTTTTGAGAAAAGTGCTAGCTTTCCCCCTAGGGGTGCTGCCAAAAGGTAAGTACTTGGCATCTGTAGAGGGAAGTCATTGGGACTGTTTCCTATAAGGTTGTGATTTGTCTTCCCCTCCTTTGGGGGCTGAAGCACCCCATTGTTTAGGTCTGTAGGTGCCTTGGGGCTGAGATCTGCCTCTTGGGCATCTGTATCTGACTCTTTGTGGCCTGTCTGACAGTGGAAAGGACCAATTTTCTGAAGGCCAGTTTCTGCTAAATCTAGGTGGTTGAACCTGTAAGAAATCCTTCACTGTCTGCATCGATTTTGCTTTATCCTCCATTTTCTTTAACACCTCTTCTGCCTTAACACCAAACAAAGTATCACGCTGTAGAGGAGCATCCAATAATTTTACTTTAACATGGTCAGGTAAATTTTGTTCTTTCAACCAAGCATGCCTTCAAATAACAGAGCCTGTAACTGCAGCTCTACAAGAAGCCTCTAATGAATCAAAACCACATTGCAGAGTATGCTTTCCCACTTGTTCAGCTGCATGCAATAAATCCTGCATTTTCTTACTGTCAGGACTTTCTGAATTTGCAACCATTTTCTGTTTTAACAATGACATGAGGTACTGTTGATATTTAAGGATGTTAAACTGGCAATTTAAAGCCCTTACAGCTAAAGCAGCAGAAGTGTAAACTTTTTTTCCCCCATCTGTCCAGAGCTCTGGAATCCCTATCAGAGGGGACAGGATTTTTAGCAGTGGACCTTGACCCCTTTAGGACCCTGAGAAATTGTTTCTGGGTCTGCAGCGGGGTTTTTGTATAGAAATTTATGAGAGTCAGGGACCCTGTAGTACCTGTCTGGCTTGACTGGTGCAGGGGGTAAAGAATCAGGAGACGGACTGGATTCAGAGAAAACATCATCAACAATATCAAACACAGGGGGGATAGCCAGGGGCCTGTGCTGTGGCAATAAAAGAAAGTCTGTGAGCCTTTTCTTGGATTCTGAATAATCATGACTCTCCCAGTGGAAATGCTCCCTCATGGTGTGCAGGGTTTCCCCAAAAGAATAATCCTCAGGCAGAGAGGCTGAAGGTATAGACTCTTCTGCATCAGAGTCCTCATAGGGAGGGAGAAAATATCCCTGATCAGAAGAGGAATCAGAGGAAATAGAAACCTGGTCAAAGGAATCATAATCCATGTCTTGCCTAGGCCTTTTGTCAGGAAGGGGATGGGAACCCTTGATTAAAGTAATTAGGTCTTCGGCCCTTTTAAGCATCTGTTTCTTTGGCATGGATGACTGTCCAGGAGAATGCTGTACTTGTTTCCTTGTCTTTAACGGTGTTTTTTTTACTTTGCCTTGGCTGCTGTAGTGGGCTTAATTGTAAGCTGTGAAGGTCTGAAAACACCCTCAGAAGCCGATGCCTGCTCAGCGGCTCTGGACCCATCTGAGGGAATAGTTTCTGTAGGCCCAATACCTTGAGTTTCCACAGGCCTTGGTGTCTCCACATGGCTGTCAGTTACGGCCTGTGGCTCTGAGGTAGCGGGTGTCAGGGGCTGCAAAAGCGCCTCACTGAGAACCGGCGACTGGCCTTGAAGAGGCTTTGTCGTTGGTTTTGGACCTCAGATGCCTGTCCTTTTCTTTGTCTTTGCATTTTTTTATAAATTCTGGTCATCAGTTGTTTCCGTCGGCATTATATAATTAAACTTTTGGCCAAAATAATGTAAAGCAAAATCAAACCGACGTTTAATAGTGCGTTTATTGAATCTAGCACAAAACTGACAACTGGTAACGTCGTGATCAGGGCCTAGGCAAGGAATACAGTAAGAGTGAAAGTCCTTATGAGGTATTTGCTTCCCACAAGAAATACAATTATTAACTTTTACTGACATCGGTCTGGAGCAAGAAAAAGTTTCCCCAATGGGGTATGTAGCTTTATTGAAGACTTCTGTTCTGAAACTCAATTTCGAAAATCTCAGGAGTCGGCCAACCGGCACTTGCAAACTGCTTTTGCTTCGGGCTCTGCGCGGCAAGAAAGACTGGAGAAAATGCATCTTTTATACCCCTGGCGCACTGATGTCAGGGAAGAGGTGACAGCAACCGACGCCGGACCAAGACTTTGGAACTCGGGCCGACTGCGGGTCACCTGCCAGCAGGATAACCCAAGTGTAATGACTGCAACAGTGAAACACGATAAACATCAGGGACAGTGTTCTGTAGTTAGAAAATTATAACTAATCAGCTAGATCAGTTAGAGTTTTTCTGAATGTTGGATCTCTATCTAGTATTGATTTCATTTTCCTGTGGATTGAGTTCTGTTTGTATATAGGTTCATAGCTTTATAGGTAGGTACTAGGCTATTGGCCCCATGGCCTATACAAGCCAAGCCAAATGGTACCCTGGCTTTTGCACCCAAGAAAATTATTTTCCTGTGCCCCTGTCAAGCAGAGCCACAAAAGTAATCCCGGGTTGAATTTCCCATCTCCCATCCAATCATCAAGAGTGCTAATGAAGAGCTTTGTTTGATATGGATAGGTAGTTTGTTCCAGAGTATGGGAAATCTCTGGGACAGGAATCTATCCCTCCAGCATGTTCTGTTCATTGTGGTGACAAGGTTTGTTCATTGTGGTGACAAGGTTTAGGTCCCTAGAGTGTGTAGCTCAGCGGAATTGGGATTTAAGTGGAGCATGTCCAACAGCTCTGGGTTGACATAGTTTGCATGTTAGGCAGAGATCGGCACTGAGTAGGCACTATGCGACAGAGAAAAGCGACAGAGAAAAGCTGGAGTTTTCTAAGACGGTCTGCATGGGGCATCTGTTCTAGGCCAGTAATCCTCCTTGTGAGGTATTTCTGTGGCCTTTTCAGTTGTTGTAGATGTCTTGTACTCTATAATGGGTCTAATGAGTGATGAGTAGAGGGGAACAATGACCTCTTTTTTCCTGGATGAGAAGCCTTTTGTGATGAGGTGTGCCACATAGAAGGATTTCCTGACTATTGCGGCAATGTGATTATCAAAGGAGAGACTACTGTCCACCTGTGTCCCAAGGTCTCATCACACTTTTGGTGTTAAGTAGACTAGTACTTATGTGGTAGTTCATGGGTACAGAGTTTTTACCAGAAGGGATGACAATGCAATTTTTGGCACCGAGCTTGAGGCCATGGCTTTGACACCAGGCATCAGTCTCAGTGAGGCCCTTTTGTAGGATGTCCACATCATTAGGAGTTTTGATTATGACTCCTAGTTTACAGTCATTTGCAAACTTTCTTAGCCAAAGACCTTCTGTGTTAGCCTGTACTTCAGAGAAGTAGATATCAAACAGGAGAGGACCCATGACTGAACCCTGTGGTACTCCACTTGCCACTGGTCTGAAGTTGGATTTAGACTCGGCTACTTTCACAGTGTTGGTTCTGTCAGTGAGCCAGTTGGCAACCCATCTTGTGACATAGGGATTTATACTTAGTTTAGTGAGTTTATCTATAATTCCAGAGTGGGGGGATGGTGTTGAAAGCCTTGCCGAGATCTAGATAGGCTGTGTGAACCACCTTACCCTCATCTACAGCTTTGGTGACCGCTTCAAAGAAGTCTATCAGGTTTAGGAGACATGATCGGCCTTTTGCAAACTCGAACTGGGTAGGGTCCAGAGTTTGGAGATTACCATTGTCGTTGTTTACAAGTTCCATAATGATACATGAAGACCAGGCTCGTCAGGCTGATGGGGCGGTAGTTCCCAGGGTCCGTACATTGGGAACTTCTATTTTATATTTTTAATCATTTCACTCAATATTAATTTTTTTTTATTAACTTACATTGTAGATGGACAGTCAGTGTTTTTCTTAGTGATTTGAGAGTGCTTATACTTGCCTTGATAACTTCCTAGGTCACTCCGAAAGCCTGTCTGCTTAGGTCATTTGCTACCATTTGTTTTCATATTTAATTTTCATAACTGAATACCCCTTTGGAAGGGCATGAAGACACTCTGATTGGTGGCAGTATTACTTTATTATATTGGGGAAGGAAAACAGCTGGATATCTGTGTCAGTCTTTCCCAGAAGTGTTTGGATGTGTGAGATTGAATTTAAGTGCGAGTGTATAAGATGTTTTAAACTGGAACACATTGCTCTGTGTAATAAGGAGTTACATTAAGGGTGGACAGAAGTATCCCGTCCAGTCCCAGACTAAACACCATGTTCCTGTTGTGCTCTTAGGTGGAAAATTTTGAAATATTACTCCTAAGCAAGTCTAACATTGGAGTCAGTAGGGAGGATTCAAGCTCCTTAGTTACTGATCCAGGATAGTGGGAGACATCACATTAATTGGTGGAACTTCGGAGGGATATTAACAGGACATCACACAAGGCCATAGAAAGAATCATCATGGATATGATAAATGAGGACACAGGTAACTGCAAATGCTGGACTCGTCACAGTTCAGCTTTATTAAAGGAAGGTCATGCCTATTAAATCTAGTGGACTTTTTGGAGGGTCACCAAAGCAAATGGATAAAGGCAAGACTGTGCACAAAGTTTACCTTGATCTGGACAAGGCTTTTCCTACAATAACCCACTCAGGAATTATAGACAAGTTCACTAATTTAGATATAAACCCTTTTAATCACCTTCTGGATAGCCAAGTGGCTCAACGATAGGACCCAGGAGGTCAAAATTCAAGTGAGGCCACTTCTACCAAGAGGCCAGTCACTAGCAGAGTCACCCATGGCTCAGTACTGGGCCCATTCCTTTTTGGCATCTATTTCTCTAAATGGAAGCAAATGCTGAAGGTTTATGGCTGACGTTTGCAGATGATTCCAATATGGGGGTTATCATACTCCCCTGCAGACACTGGCATTCAGGAAGGCCCACGTCTGACTAACAAATGGTGCCAAAGCCATGGTCTTAAACGCAGTGCTAAGAAATGCATAACTGTACCCTTTGGGAAGTCAACCATCCCAACTAATTACCATGCTGATATTAAACCTAAGAGCCGACCTAGGGGTCAGAGATCTGGTTACAGTCGCACAGTAGCCTTATCTTCAACTACTATGCGGCCACAGTGGTGAATAAATCCTTTTATACTGTGCAACTTATAACGGCATGGCATCTATAACCAAACAGGACATTATCCCACTTTCCTCTGCCCTCATCAGATCAGAGTACTATGCTCTCTATTATGTAGCTGACCAGGCATATGCAGCAACTAGGGTAACCTCAGAGGTTCCATACAAAGAGTACAAACCTGCCTTATGTACAGCACCATAAAGCCCTTTCTGTCTGCTCAGTCTCCTATAGATTGCTGATTGGTGATGTATGCCAAGCTTACAAGCCCTCTGCAAACCCCACACTTATGAATCTCCTACATATCTGCAAATCAAACAGTACCAGAAATACAAGGTCTAGAGTCCTGAATTTTGTCTGTCACTTAAAAAGGAATGTGGTGGAAACACAAATGTATGTCCCAGAGACTGTCCCTCCTATGGAACAGGCTTCCCAGCCATGTGAAGCAGAGTTCATCTATTATCCAATTTAAGTGAAACCTCTAGAACAGTGGCTGGGGAATAGGAAATTTACACTGGGCCTGGCACTCATGTCCCTTATGGACAGAGGAAGCTTCTAAATGCCTGGCCCTCAGTGTGGCTAGACTTAGAAATGCCTCCTGAGTCATTAGCCTAGTAAAATTCTAGGCATCTAAGACTATGAATACACAGTGCATTTTAAGTACATACTAAAGCAAAAACATCACAAACACCAAACAGTATTATCTACCAGTGCTCCACCTACAAGCCTGAATTTTGCTGTTAATTTCAAAGCCTTAACATTCTAGCCAGGCATCTACTTTTGTCAAATGAGACAAATGGCACTCTGGGAAATTTTGTCAAGAACAGGATTAGCAATAACAAGAGTATGCCAATGCCTATGAATAATATTCACAGCCTCGCAGGCAACCTGTGAAAAGTTGCAGGATTTTGGCAGAGTACTGAATATTTGGTACAATATATTCCTCCCTACTGTCCTACTGCAATGCCTGTATGCATTTCCTCATATCATTCCTGTTACGATTTACTTTTACTTAAGACAAGCCTTAAAAGAATAACCCCTGCTTATCATATTATTTATTTTGCTTTACAATAAATGTTACCACTAAATAATATTTTATCCCTATGAAATTCTCCATAAGCAGGCAATCAAGACTGGTGGATAACTAGAGAGTACTAAAATGCATCTAGTGCTGTTGGCTTGAAATAAATTTAAGCAGCAATACCGCTTTGCATTACACTTTAGGGTAAATCCAAAAGATTAATCTAAAGAACATGTCCTGAAAAAAAAAATCCTTCCCAATTACAGTTTAATAACACAAAAACTCTACTGATTAAACGAACAAAAAAAAAAAAAAAAACACAAGTACACCAATACGGAGCCACTACAATGCACTTTACTGATGTTCTGGTACCTTGACTAAGTGCCTTCAAATAAATAAAATACATTCCACCAAATCCAACAAGCAGCCATTTAAATACAAATGCATCAATCATTATTAATTATCCAATTGTATATTCATATGTTTAAAGTGCTAGTGAGTTTTAATAGACAAATTATGTGCTTTATTAAATACATCCAGTAACAAAACTTTACACACTTTTTTCAATAATTTTTACTTTCGTTTTACATTTGCAAAAACCATAACAATTCCATATTTACAAAATGACCATATTTGCATGTTATACATTGTGGATAAAGTAGAAACATGTAGGTCATACAACATACCTAATTACAATATATACAAAGATGCTTTCCCAATTAATTTAGTCTAAAAACAGCACATACAAAAATGATACTTCGTCCATAGTTAAGTTGTGTACTCGCAGGAATACTTCCATTTCATTTAAGATATGGTGTACCTGGTGCTTTATGCTAATAAGATGTTATAGGACTGTTCCCAGATTGCTCTGGCTTTCATATTTTTGTTTCTTTTGTCCAATACTATTTTATGTGCTAGTAGATGTTTAATAGCAGATTTCTTGAATTCCTCCGAAGAGATACTTACAGGATCTAACCATTTGCGAGCTATATATAGCTTCATTAATACGAAAATCGTTATAAGTGGATTAGCTTGTTTTCCTGAGATGTTGGCCAGGAGGATGTGTAAAACGGTAAATTCCCATGTTAGTGTTGATGCTTGATACCCCATTTTTTTGCACTTGCAACTTAAGGGAATTCCAAAGCTTGAAAACGCATTTACAACTCCAGAATATATGTATTAGGTCTGCAACCTGGTCTTTACAGTGTGAACAGTAAGGGGACTTAGTTGCATTGAATTTGTGAAGAATTGCTGGGGTGAAATAAGCGTTATTATTAACCATGAGTTGCGTGTAATAGTTTTTTAAATGGAATAGTTTTCGATGTTAAGTTTCAGTTCTATTTGCTGGTCATCCATATCGGGTTTTAATTTTCTCCAAGGTCTTTCTGGAATTTGATTTCCCCTATCATTTTGTACAAGTTTGTTATTGCTCTCCTTGACATTAACATAGTCTTCCAAAGTAGGGCACAGTTTTCAATGTCACTTTCGAGTATGGTAAGGCTTTGGAGGTAACTGGAACACACCTCTTTGATTTGTCTTAAAATTATTATATATACTTTAGGGAAGTTTAGATTACTTCTTAATTCATGAATTGTACTATTGAGGAATGGGTAGCTATCTTGGATTCTCTTATGCTGTAACTGAGGGAAGGAGTCTAGGTTTAGCATCGTATTTATTTTTAAGTTAGGATTTTTATGGAGGGATTGTAGTATTAACATAGCTTGTCCAAGGTTTAAGGAGTGAAAACGTTTTTGTGTTATATTTATAGAATGTTTTAGTGGCTCTATTATGTTATAGGCTTGTAAATCTTTTTTTTATTTAAGAATGGAAGTGCTTTGGGATTGATGTCTAGTGTTTTTATATACCTATAGTATATTGTTACTGAGGCCGGTGAACCAATCTTTGCCGAGGGGTCACACTCTGCTATTCTCAGTATTCTATTAGTGTTGATAATAGAGTAGTAGGTTTTGAAATATGGCAAGTTCATACCCCCATTGTTTTTGTGAAGTGTTAGTTTTTGATAGGAGATTCTTGTCTTTTTAGGTTCCCATACAAATTTTGCTAGAAAGGTATGAATTTGTTTGAAGAATTTATTACATATAGTTATCTGAGATGTCATAAATAGATATATTAATCTAGGTACTATGTTCATTTTAATTACTGATACTTTAGACAAAAATGGTAGCTTAAGGTTATTCCACATTTTACAATCTTGTGTTATGTTTTGCCATTTAAGAGTTAAGTTATGTTGGTAGA
Organism: Protopterus annectens; assembly: GCF_019279795.1. Lineage (NCBI taxonomy): Eukaryota > Metazoa > Chordata > Ceratodontiformes > Protopteridae > Protopterus > Protopterus annectens. The sequence continues at coordinate 182,992,461 of NC_056749.1, forward strand.
ATTCCTTGTTATTCTGAAAGAAAGTAATCCCCAGGTATTTGGTTTCTTCTTTTATTTTTATTTTGTCTGAAAGAGGTATTAGGGAGATGAGTCTAGGTGGCCTTAAGGGGAATATATTAGTTTTATTAAGGTTTAATTTGTAGGTTAGACATGTATGAGAATTGTTCAGTTGTGGTTTATTATTTTGGTCATGTCTGAACTTGGTGTAGTAAAGTATATGTTTAAATCATCTGCAAATGCTGAGAGCTAAACTTTGAAGTTATGTATTGAAGGGGGATTATGATATGTATTTTGTTTAATATATAGGAATAGGGGTTCTAGGTATAGGTTGAAAAGAAAGGGTGATAGCGGGCAGCCTTGTTCTTGTTCCATTTTTTATCGAAATTCTGTTTGACCATGTTTTGTTTATATAAAGGGATGTACATGGATTACTATAGAGAATTTGAATGATCTGTATAAAATTTTTAGGTATGTCAAAGTGAGGTAACGTTTGCAGCAAGAATTCAAGACTGACCCTATCAAAAGCCTTGTGGGCATCTACTACCATTGTGAAGATGTTGATATTTCTCTGATTTGCAAAGGATATTAACACTTTTAATGTTAGCGTGTTGTCACTGGTCTGTCTACGTGGTGTAAACCCAGATTGTGCTGGGAGAAATTATTTTCTCTATCAAATTTTTAAATCTGTTTGCGAGTACTGAGGTCAGGATCTTGGTGTCTATATTTAGAAGAGAGATGGGTCTATAGCTATCTGGATCTTTAGGGTCCGCTTGGTCATTTAATATAAAATAGTTTTAGAGACGTTAAAGTGAATATCATATATGTTATTTATTATATAGTTCAGCACATTATATAATAATCTGGCAACTAGTGGACTGAAGGAGTTATAAAATTCTGAGGTAAGACCATCCGGTCCTGGGGCCTTGTGTGGTTTTAGAAGTTTAACTGTTGTGGTTATCTCGTTAATAGAAATGGGCTCCGTTAGGTTTTTTTGTTTATCTAAATCTAGTTTAGGGAATTTTAGTTTTTGAAGAAAAAGATCCCTATCATCGTCCGAGGCTTGTAGAGTTTGTTCTCCATATGTTTGAGTATATATTTGTTCAAATACTTTGATAATTTCCTCATTTCTTGTATAGTTTTTTCCTTGGTAATTTACTTTAGCTATAACTGAGGTGGATTTTTGTTGAGCAATAATTCTGGCCAATGCTCAGGAAGGAATTTGGGCTCCTGCATAATTAGCCAACTGTCTTGTCTCATAAAAAGATAAATTTCTGTTTTCAAACGTATACAGGTCTCTGTAGTTTTAGGAGGTCCATTTCCATTTGATTATTAGGGTTATTTATCAATTCTCACGTTGTTCTATTTCGTCTTTTATTTTATGTTCCTCTTTCAGTTGGATTTTTTTATAATATACTGCTTTTTTAATGAAAGTTCCTCTGATTTGTGTTTTGGTCGATGCCCATTCTGTATCCATTGGCGTTTGGGAATTGAAGATATTTACAAGGGATGTTTTTAATATATCCTCAATCTCTTTTACTACATCTGTTTTGAAGAGCAGATTAGGATTTAATGATCAGTTATTAGCTCTAGTGTTTAAAAACCTTTTTTTTGTCCCAGTTGATACTTAGTGTAACTTTGGAATGATCAGACAGAAATCTAGTGTGTATGACTATTGCAGGGTCCATGTTAATGAGTATGTCTGAGATTAAAAAGAAGTCTATTTTCACCCATATTTTATGGCATTGGGAGTAGAATGTGTAATTCCCTGTTTTATCTTTATCATCATATTTAAAGGGGTCATATAGTTTGAAGTCTTGTTCAAGTTCATTTAAAGCTATTGTAGCTTGTCTATTATGTAGTTTGAACAGGTTCGATTTATCCTTTTCTGGGTTTTGATATGTGTTCCAGTCACCATGAATTATTAGATAATGATCTTCCAGTTGGTTTAGAATTGGGTACAGTGACATGAAAAAGAGATGTTGGTTGCTACAAGGTGCATATACATTTAACACCATTATGGGTTTTGGAAATACCGTGTTAGTAAATGTTACATAGCACTACCTTCCCTCTTTGTCAGCCTTAGCTTCAAGTATTTTATCCTTAAAATGTTTTTTTTTTTTTTTTTAACTATTATGGCAACCCCAGCACTGTTAGTTTTGTCCCCAGAAGCTATAATTTGTCTTATCCACTTTTTTCCAGTATCTGTCCATTGCTCTGAAGTTAAATGCGTTTCTTGTATTATGATGAGATTAGCTTTGGTTTTCAGGGCTAAATGCAAAAATAGTTTCATTTTTACTTTATGTTGTAGTCCTTTAATGTTCCACATTTCAATTTCCCCCATTGATGTGATAGATATGCTTGTTTTAACTGATCTGTTTGTTAATTTAGATTTATGGTCTTTGCATATGTTGTTATAGTGTGCCATTGGAAAGCATCTAACTATTCCCGTCCTTACACTGTGTCTACAAACTATACCCCTGGACCAGGAATAAATGGGGGAATACAATGTGATTTTAGTATGTACCATAACATTTCCACTAATATTAAATTGTGTTTTTTCTTTACATATAAGTTTGTGACATGGTATTCCCCTTATGTTATTAAATATGGACAAAGCTTAACAGACTAGTTCTCTATAAAAATAAACACTGCTGAATCATATCCCTAGTCTCAACCTTTAAACTATTATACCATTAGAGTACTGCAGTTGAAGAACAAGGCATAGCTTATAAGTTTATGATCAATTCCTGCTAAAAGTGCGTTTTTAAACAACATGTAAATGATCAAATTCTTAATTAGATATGGCAAAATATACAACAATGTAACCTATATTTTTAAGCCAGACATGTCATATTTAAATGATCTCTTACCTTTCCTCTTCTTATATATATATATATGTATATATATATATATATATATATATATATATATATATATATATATATATATATATATAAATTACCCAGCTTCTGTGTTCAGACATTCTTCTGTAGCAATCTATAACAAACTCAGATTGCATTACTGGCATCTAAATAGAAGTGGGTATATGAGGAAAAAAAAAGGTTTGCAAGCTTAGGCAGGTATATATACTGTTAAGACTTGCTTGTTTATATTTATGTCTTCTGCAGTCAACTAGGTTGCATTCATAGTGTCATATAATTCCTCTCCTCTAAACTGATTAAACTCTCATTCCTGCAGTTATTCCAGTTAAACACCATTACTTCAATCAAGAACCATTTACTTAGTCTGGTTCTGCCAGACTCACACCCAGAAATTAAGGCTGGATTCTTTACAATAAGCTTGTATTGGAGAAGCAAAGTCACAATTTTGTTTTGGTAAAACAGCACCTTATTCTTCTGATTCTTCAAAGTCATGTTTGCAGGATTTACTAGTCATCTTTCAGTCAGTCTTATTAATTGTTATATGTCGATTTTAGTGATTTTGAGCCAGAAATCACTTCTTGGTCTTGCTGTACCTTCCTTTCAGATTGTTTTGGTTTTATAGAGGAGATTTTGAGCTCAAAGGCAGACTGTTTTAACATACCAGTTTCCTGGGAAATGGTGTCACCTTATATTACGTGCATCTGAAACGGCAGTTGAATTTTAGTTCCTACCCGGTTTTCATTTCCTTTTCCTGTGTTCCTCATGGCTCCCATAGTTGATTTAAGAGCCGAGGCAGCAAGGGGAAGCTCTCAGGGTATGTATCCCATCAAAAAAACTCACAAATCGGTCTGATTTTTACTCAAGGGTAGTTTTTAAATTTTTACGCATTTTATTTAGTTTCTGGAGGTGGAATCTGCTTGAAAACTGACAGGAAAGTCTCTTTTGCTTCCTTGGGGTTAGCAATCATGTATTTAATATCTTTTCCATTGAAAATTAGAAGGTTTGGGTATTTCATCTGGAACTTTATTTTCTTTTCAATCAGAAGCTTGCATTATGGAGATAGAAGTTGCCTTGCTTGCCTTATCTGAATGGGCAGATCTTGAGCAAAGGAAATATTATTCCAGGTGAGTGTCCCTTTCTTCTTTGCTGCAAAGAGTATTTTATTTACATCTTGATAGTTTTAAGATTTTGGCACACACAGGTCTTGGTCTCAAGGATGATTGAGCTTCTCTCAGAGCTCTGTGGGTTCTCTCTATTTGTTGTGTTGCTTCAGAATCATTTAGTAAAGATTTTAGTATGAGTTTGACAGTTGGTATTAGATGAATGTGTGACACAGTTTCAGGGATTCCCCTTATGATAATATTGTTTCTCTGAGCTCTTGCTTCTAAATCTACTATTTTTGCTTGTAGACTTTGCAGCTCTTTGTCATGGGAATCAGTTCTCTGAGATATAGTCTAATTGTATTTCATTTTCTAGTATTTTTGCTTCAGATTTTTCAATTCTGGTTAGAATTTGATTAAATGAGTCTCCAAATGTTTGAAACTGTGTGGATAAGTCCTGTATTGCTTGTTGAATGGGCAGTAAAGCTGTTTTTATATCTTTCAGGTTAGCTGGCTGTTCTGACTTGATTTTATTTGCGGGCTTGGAATTGTCAGATTGCTTATTTGTCCTCTGTCTTTTTGGAGTTCTGTCTTTGTCTGGTGAGGCTAGTATCAAGGATTTGGTTTTAGTTGTTAAAATCTCCATATTAATTTCTTCTTTCAACATCTTGCTTTTAGGTAAGTTTTGCAGACTTTATGTATGACTGCAGGGCCACAGCACCACATGGCTACAGATGATTTCTAGAATCTTAATTAATCCTTTTGTTTTAAAAGGAAGCTGTTGCTTTTTTTCCCCTTCTTTTAAATGCTGTTTGCTGTCTGGAATAGATATTCAGTTGTATTTATTTGTTTTTTAGTCTGCGCTGTCTTCTGGGCAGGATATTTCAGAGAGCTAGGTGCTTGCAGTGCTCACAGAAAAGCGGCCATCTTGAATTCAAAACTTTACACATTTTTTTAACCTCAAACATTCAAATTAACCAAATTCATTCATCTTGGTTTTAACATCCTAGAATTAAAAATAAATCTACTTTCTAGTTCCAATGTATAAAATTAACCTCTCCGCAAATATGGCTTTTCCAAAACACAAAAAAAGGGTCTCATCTTGTCCCCATGGACCCTATGAAAATGGTCAGCAAGTGGGCTATCCAAACATTTGTTCGTAATGTCTCCCAAATGTTCTAATATACAAACTTTTACCATTCTAATTACAACTGAATATGTGTAGAACCCCCCCCCCCCCCCCCAAAAAAAAATCTACATAGTGAATATAAAATAAAACTTGCTCCCGAGAGAAAGGCTGGTATAAACTTATTTTCAAAAAATTGCATACACAAAGTATCAACTAGCAAGGCAAAAGCTACCATACTGCCAATGCCATGTTTTACAACAGCAACCTCACATAAAAAAGTAAGTAATTATGGATTTGGGGAAAAAGTAATTATGGATTAGGACAAAGTAATGTATGTATAAAGTTCAATATTTTCCCATAAAAGTAAGGAAATGGCCACTAAACTTATACAATATAATAGTATAAAGATTTTATGTTCAAGAGAACCCAATAATAATTACTCCTCACCTTACTTTTAATTTCTCCAAGTGTTGTGAAACAGCTATATGATGGAACCATTTTGACTCATGGCTATAGTCATTAATCCAATAAATATTCCATTTTTCCCTGACTGACCTCCACACAGTGATACCATTGGGCATTGGGTCTATATCAGAAGACTGAATGAAAATAACAGCGAATGACAAAACATCGAAAAGACCGGTCCTCAACCTTGCTGTTGTGGGGGGCTGTGCCCCACCCCCTACTAAATATATATTCCAACTCTGAGATCTCACTACAGTGAGGAAAGGGCAAATATTCCAATCTTCACTGTCCTGCAATCTCAAAAACAGCACTTCGAGGTCCGGTCTTTTCGATGTTTTGCCGTTCGCTGTTATTGCCATTCGGTCTTCTGATATAGACCCTGGGCATCCTAGCATAGATATAAGATATTTATGTGTCTTTGGAAGACAATAAAAGGCAGGAATACAAGGCCTTTCTACTTGAAAGCTGTATGCCTGAATATTTCAGGACCATGAATGTGTGTTAAGCACATTAAAATTCCTTGTACTTACAAAATATGACCAAACTGTATGATATTCTGCATCACAGAATAAACTTAATTTAGAAAAAATGGGAACTAAATTTATAATATATTTTTGTTCCACGTGGCCTGAATAGGGATACACATTCTTTTGTGAAGAGTCTCTGTAAAACTCCTGGAAAATACGTTACTTAGAGCCTGAATGGATGATGCAAGACTAATTGGAGAACCATTTCAGTCACAGAACAGCCTTTATGTTTGAGATACTTGGAGGAGAGTGGGATGAAGTTATTTCAAGTAAGTATCTTCACAAAACCAGGCTCAAATCCCACTCTGATTACAATGTCATCGCCATTCACTTCCCAGTTTGTATGCCACTTCTTAGTCTTTCTACACATATCAAAGCATTCATTATACACACCACTTTGATAATTACTATTACTGTTATGTGAACTGTTACCATTACATTCACTCTTTTAAAATACTGAGCAACTAATTCAAACCAAAAATATTTGATATTGAGCCAGCAGTCACACAACCTTCTTTAAGTATACCATACGAAATGTCTTTTAAAGGGTGTTCCTAGACAAAGATGCAGATTCCTGTGTGTGTGTGTGTGTGTGTGTGTGTGTGTGTGTGTGTGTGTATATATATATATATATATATATATATATATATATATATATATATATATATATATGTGTGTATATATATATATATATATATATATATATATATATATATGTATGTATAGTGGATATAAAAGTATACACACCCCTGTTAAAATGCCAGGTTTTTGGGATATAAAAAAATGAGACCATAATAAATCATTTCCAAACTTTTCCCACCTTTAATGTGACCTATAACCTGTACAATTCAATTGAAAAACAAATCTGTCAGGGGAAAAATATAAAAAATAAAAAAAAACATACAATAAGCTGGTTGCATAAGTGCGCACACCCTATAACTAATACTTTATGCACATTTTGATTTAATTACAGGGGTGTGTACACTTTTTATATCCACTGTATATTTTTATATATATATATATATATATATATATATATATATATATATATACACACACACACACACATATATATATATATATATATATATATATATATATATATATGATTTTTTTTTATTTTATCATTTTTACTGGGAAAGTCCGAATTGGAACAAAGCCAATTTTCAGCAGAGGCCCGGGGAAAGACTCCAGATGCATGTCTTTGTAATGTGGGCGGAAACCAGAGCACCCGGCAGAAACCCACAAAGACATAGGGAGGACATGGAGATTTCACACAGAAGGCACCCCAGCCAAGAATCAAACAGAGAGCCTATTGCTGTGAGGTGACAACACACACACAGACATATATGCAAATATATCCATACATACACATATAAAAAACATGCATGTTTTTTTTAAAGCCAAACCAATACATCTGAAGAGCTAGCTATATATATTAAAATAAAACAAAGAAAAAAAAATGACTCATCTTAAACCAAAGAAAATATAGAAGCTATAACAGCTGCTCACTCAGCAAAGTGAAAGTATCTGAAAATTTACTTCAACCTCTCCTTTAATGGAAATGCCATTAAACTTAATATTTTCTAATGTATTTACACATACTGTTTATAGTCCTAGTAGCCAAAGCAGCTTTAAACATCAATGGTTCTGGATACAATACTTAACATATCATAGTAGATAAAAGGATAATAGAATGCAAACCTTCTATAAAACTGCAGTCATGTCTGCTGTATTTTCTACCAGTTATACAATTAGCTACAATATTGTCAACAATGATCTATGGTGACTGTACAACAACAGATGCTGTGCCAACATCTCGCTTTTTTAATGTATCCCAAACAAAAAAAATCTTAAAATCCATAAGTTTTGATCTATTGTTCAAAGAAGTGCAACTTTTTTTTTTTTAAAACAATCTTTGACTTTTCTTAAATGACATTTCCATTGAGTTCAAAATGGTGCAACTTTTCTGAAATTCTAAATCCATTACTAGTAACTTGGATGAGCAATGTCATTTCTCCACTTAGCTTAACAAGGGATCATAGTGAGATTAATTGTGCATAGTATTTTATAGACTGATGAAAGAGGGTTCAATTTATCAGCTGTTGCTAACCTGTCTTGAAGGACAGAGAAAGTCATAAAATGCCAGGATACGCAAGCACAAACTGAAGCAATAAGAAGTAACGACCCACAAATTTAAAAGTTGTAGGAGAAATAGGGCTAATAAAAAAAAGGATTTAAGTATACTTCTATGCATGAATGGGCAGGGGCACAGCTGCTGAGAACACTGCAGGTGCTGATAAGTGCATTTGTGGAAAACTTTCTTGAACTGAAAGTATTCCGGTCATGGTATTAGAAACCCAAAACATTTGGAGAAATGAAAAAATGTGGGTAAAAAAAGCACCAACACAGGGCACATTCAACGTCTTCAGATGTGCAAGTAAACTGATCACTTGCATTAAGTTTTTACAAGCTCGAATCGAAGTCAAAAGCCCCAAATGGAAAAGTTCTCTCAGAGCAATTCATAGACGCTGGTATTTTCATTTTTTTCCCTTCTAAAGTTACTAAACAAAGAAATAAATATCTTCATCCATTCTACCGGCAGCACTGGAGGAGGATGCACAAAGTGTAACTAGAAAATTAAGTGTTACATTCTGTTACAAAGTAGATGGTAAAAGTATTGCTATACAGAGTACATCAATCCAAATTTATCTTGTGATATGGCTGATCACTTTAAAGCAGGGCTTCCAAATGTTATTCTTATAGCCTGTATTCAGAAACATTTGTATTGTCTTTTTAGTCTTTAATTGGGCATCACCACCACAAGCCCTATATATCCTTAACTTCTCAACATAGAGAAGTCAACCAATTCTGAGGATGGTGGGCACTTTGATCTAAATTAGACCAAGCTGCGGATTTCATGTAAGCTTGTTAGAAGTTTCTTTCCAAAAATTCCTTTCATAGTTGCATGTACAAATTCAGCAGTACCTCTACGTATACATCCAGTGAAAGCAAACTCAGACCCATTTGAAATGTACAAAAAATGTTTCAGATCAGTCTTCAATAAATCCACAATATCTGATCACATGAAGGTTGGTTTGTTTATTGACCATGGTAGGAGCATGGACTCCACTGGACCATTTTCAAACTTTACTCAGAGATGCATGAAATTACTAATCCGATCTAAAATCAGATGAAAAATAACACCCCAGTCGTACTATAATGAAACCGAGTTAGAATACATATTTTAAACAATTGCAATAACGCATCCAGTAGTCATAGTATATCTACAACATCTGAAGCTTAGCATACGTGGGGACAAAAGGGTTACCCATTCGTTGTACCCCTGGTCTGTAAGTAAACTAATATTAAAAGTAAAACGTTCAAGACAAAACATTAGAAGTTCTGTAACATGCTAGCCCACTGGTGAGGTACACAACTATAAAACACAATCTGCCCCATAAGCACGTTTATGTTTGCTCTTGAGCTGGCTTGTTAGCAGACATTTTTCTTCACCTTGTTACTGGTGTGTATGCTGGTTTGGAAATTAGTTTTTCAAATGGTTTTATGCGTGTATGCAAGACATTCACATCCAATATGTCCTCAAGAAATTAGGCTACTGTTATGAGCTCAACTGTGCAACATACTTCTGTAAATAATAATGCAAGACAAATATTTTGTAGGAGGTAGTTGGAAGAAACTATACACTGCCAAGAGGCTTAATTATATTTTTGTGCACTTTTAGTAAACAGTAAAATGTTGCCATTCTAGCCTTGCAAATTAGTAGACATTTTTATGATGAAAATTGATTTATTCTACTGCCCTTGTACAACATCCATCCATCTTGAACAACACTTCAGCAAATTTATTAACTGCATCATATGTGCTGAAATTAACCTTTCGGTATGTATGCTCCTCCCTTCAAGCATTCACAATATATATTGTTCAAAATTTATTGTAACAACTTCTCCAGAAAGTTTAAGAATGTGTGCATAGCTCTAATCAAAGTGTAGGTCTAGCCATTCTGATTCAGATTTTTCTCTCCTCTCTGAAAATCATAAAATGAATTTTAATTTGCCAAACTCATGGAAAAACAACGTTCTCATTAGTACAAAAAAAGTCGCTTCAAGATGGTAATGAGCATTAATAATCTCAATGGAGCAGCAAGAAAAAAAAAAGCTACTCTCTTAATTTACTCTAACCGCCACCACCATGGTGAACACTGTTTTCTTCTGAACCACTACTGTAAAAACATGGCAAATGTACCTTTCTTACATAAAAGTATGAAATTAACAAAGGCAGGAGAAAACAGTGGGGACAAATTTTAAGCCCAGCTAGAGAACTGCCATTTCACAATGTAGAATGTAACAATCAGTTACATTAACAAATAAGTCAGCAGAAGCTAGTTGTGTAGTAGTTACAACGTGTCTGGTCACAAAAGTGGAATGTGTCCTTATATTTAAGGACTCTACTTGCCACTGAAGTCCATCTCTTTTCTATACTTTTTTCCCCGATAATGAATATATTTTTACTTACGGTTACTAATTTTGTTTGAAAATACACTTCTGTACCTCTTAACTGTGTAGTTAAGGCATTTTATTTCTATGGAAACATTAACTGTATCAAAAAATACAGCCTTAAAGCACTCCTTTTCCACGTTGAAACAGCTTGGGCTCTTTTCTTTTATCTATGGTCAAGACCATCTCTTGCATAAAACAAATTCATATACTTTTAACCATGAAAATATTTTCTATTCCTATACAGCACTCTAGCATAACAATTATATACCATGCTTAAACACTTATCAGAAAATGGACAGTTATATATGGAGATATGAAAAAAATGAGTTTTGAAATAATCTGCCTAAAGACAATTTGCACTACTGTGAAATATGTGAAACTCTTTCAACAGGGTTAAAAGACCTCCGAATATCCAAAACACATTTTTGTCCTTTTAAATCCACCTCAAAACTAGATTTGGTAATAGAACTTGCAATCTCCTTACAAAGATGGCTTTAAAATGAAAACACATGGTTATAGTGTGTTTTATGAAAGGCAAAGAGAGGGTTACAAATATGCAAGTGAATTTCTACTAAATAATTAAAGCTAGCAGCCTGCCATGATACCTACTTCAGAATTTAATATAAATGAGACAAATCATTTGCATCATTTTTCTTAAAATGCTGTCACCTACAACATTACCTCAAGACAGCTTATCTGAAACCATCCAGTGTTTGTGATTTAAGTTGTGCAACTACTTGGTGGGAGAAGATTCATTTATATTTTAGTTTTTATCTCTGATTTTCACTATTTGTTGGAAGAATGGGATAGAATGTAAGCAAACAAACTCTAGCCTCCTGAGGGGCCCTATTCAGCTATAAATTCGTACAGACTGTAGACGGGACATCCCAGAGCTCATCTATAAACATTCAATGTTGGTTTGGAATTTATTGTGCAACTGCTTGACGACAGACTTATTTTGATTTATATGTTATTTTCTACTTCCGATTTTGACTTTTATAATAAGGTGAAACCGCGAGAAATAATGTGCAGAAGCAATTGCGCATGTTCATACATGATTAGGACAGCCAGCACTTCAGTGTGACTGTCACAGGTGGAATGGTAGGTCAGAAGGCCTTCTTAAGGAATGGTGTTTCATTGTACACAGTTAGCCTTGTGAACTTAATGTTTGCACATTGTTTGATTTTCTCACACAGCTTGACAAATTACTAATCATTTAAATTTTTTCACATTCTGTAGTCATAAAGTGCTTTTAATAAGTATGTCGTTAACAATTTACAGTCACAAAAGTAACTTGTCCCAGTGTACTAAATGTTGTTTTACACACACACACACATATATATATATATATATCTGGGTCTCCTTCAGTAGGTCGAGCATTTACAAGTTCATACCACATACGGCCGAGACCATATGTTCGAACTTGTAAAAGTTCGATTGGACTGAATGGAGATCTCTGTACAGTGTGGAATGGGAAGATTTCCCATTTCCGCAATTTAGTGCGATCTTGGAGTTGGTATATTTAAGTAAGGGGGGTGCAGGTGGGTATAGCTCCCTGCTATAGATATTTAGTTTTTTTTGTTGTTTTATTTGTTTTTACTCCAGTGTTAGAAATTTTACGTGTTTAAACATATGGTCTCGGCCATATGTGGTTCGAACTTGTAACAGTTCGATCTACTGAAGTAGATCCATATATATACATATATATATATATATATACATATATATATATATATATATATATATATATACATATATATATATATATATACATATATATATATATATATATATATAGAGAGAGAGAGAGAGAGAGAGTAACACTTGTTCATACATTGGAGACTGTTGTTCCTAATGTCAAAAGTTAGATTTGCTTATTATCAACAGTAAATCTTGATTTGATTATTTCACTTCTGCAACTGGGACACCTGGAAAACTGCTGTTACTTATATTAATGACATGGCTGAGGAAGTGTGTTTTGCCAGTAAAGATCACTTAATCTCTATTAAACACACTACCAATGACAAATTTTGGAATTCAGGATACAAATATTCAGCAAACTAAGGATTCACAGAATGTTGAAGAATAAATGAAAAAGTTCACAATGAAAACTACACAGAAAAATAAATTGATTAATGTCTATGATACAAATATAAATACATACTAAAAGACATTGCTCTGTTATGCAACACACAGGTTACAGGAAATATAAAGTTATTCAATTACAAAACATTATGTCTACAGAAAATGACAATTCTTCTAATAGAAGATATAAGGGAAAAAAAGAGGCAATGGGTACACCAAAAAGAAATCTAAACTGAACTTGAAAGAATTAAAGAACATTAAGCCTCAATGGTGCAGCGGTTAGCATTGTCGCCTCACAGCAAGAGGTTCTCCTGTTCGATTCTTGGCTGGAGCGCGTTCTGTGTGGAGTCTGCATGTCCTCCCCTCAGTCGAGTGACATTAAAGACATGCAGCTAGGTGCGAGTGTGAATGGGAGTGCCTTCTTTGAAGGTTAGGTGTCGGGCTGGCAATTCGGCACCGTAAAAAAAAATCCACTGCCAATCATGAGCAGACCCGAGTTCTGCTGAGGCAACCCCTAACCGGGAAAAGCCTAAAGTCTACTGTAAGAAAAAAAAAAGAGAAAGAATGAAGCTGTCAACAGTTTAGGCTGTTGACGTACAAGATCTGCATGAGACTTGTTTGTTTACAAATGAAGTTAACGGTGAAACTAAGACAAATGGTGATGTCGTTCTTTTGCAACCATTGAAATGACAGATTCTCTGGTCAGAAATTATATACTAGCAATAGGAGATTCAATTATTAGTACAACAGAAACGTCTGCAGAGAGAAAAATCAACATCAAATAATGTTATGCTTGCTACGAGCAAAAATACAGGATGTCAGTAGAGCATTAGAATACCTTAATGTAAGTATGGAGCAGTTTTATTCATGGTGGTTAAAATGATCTCATCTTGAAGAATTTGTTGACTGTTAGTTTGAGCCCTCTTAGATAACATAGCTTGTATAGGTAGTGTTGGGGTATTTTTCACAAACCACAGTCAGGTTAGCATGAATGAAAATTTTTTGGGTAAATAACTATATAAAAATAAGATATTAAAAAAAGGAAGTGTAGAACATTCAAGCCTAATTTTGGCCATACAATGCAATAAATTTAGATAGGACGGAGTCCATTTATCAAGACAAGCAAAGATAATTTACGCAGCATACATATTGCAATATTTGACTTGCACAAAACAATTACAGGTGAGAAATTTATCAAATCACATATTGCAAACTGTTATTTTTTTCTGTGCTGCTTGTTAATGCTAGGAGTACTAGTAACAAAGTTTTTATTAGGAAATGTGCTATGTTAACTTAATACTGATGGTGTTACCATTTCTGAAACATGATTAAAGTACAATGACTAGAAACAATTTCTAGCAGTGTACAAATGTTTTTACTGTAAAAGTCTAGCAAAATAATCAGGTAGCATAGATATGCCAGGGATTAATGTTAAGATACCGGTTATTATTACATGCATAATAACACAATACTGTGTATCGTGCAACTGTGACAGTGAAAGCAGCTCTGGACCAGATTACAGTTGAAGTGTATAAGAGAAGCAATTGCGGATGACCTTGATAAATTACATTCCTTGCAGGAAACACAAGAGAAAAAGAACATCATCATTGACAAATTTATCAGAAACAGAATGGAATTCTACATTAGTGTGGAAATGTACAACTTATGGTGAGGGAACAGCATTTGCTATAGACTATAAACAAATCTACCAGGAGGCGGAACATACCAAACATTGGTTGTGTTACTAAGGAGATTATTCTTAAATCACGCCCTGTTACTTCTTTGATGTGCAGTGATTACTGGGTTAGAAACAAATCTACTGCTAGATAACTCTGCCAAACTGAAATCTAAACTAAAACAAAAGATTAATTAGAGTGATGCACTCAGTGGAAAGACTACAAAATGAAAGTGGCAAGTTTTGAAAGGGAAATTGAATGCAAAACAAAAAAAATGTTTATCAGGATAGGATCTAAACACTTTAAGATCAAGAGGAAACATTTGCATAAGAACAAGATCCTTATTTAAGATGAGAGGAAATGGAAATGAAGTTGTACTATAAATTTGAAAACTGAAAAAAAAAAAAAAACTGGACAAATACACAGTCAGACAAGATCAGGAAAAATATGAAAAAGTTATACAAAGATATTGAGCATAATTACAGCTATACAAGATGTGGTAATAGTAAAAACTTACAACTTAATAAATGCCTGAATGTACACAGTTTATTCTCAAACCAAATATTACAGCTTTCCAAAATGTTGCGCAAAACAGTTTGACTCCACAAAGGGGTTAACAAATTGTGATACTAACATCCAACCAACTTCAGACATTGCAATTATTTGAGGAGTAAAGGAGAGTGTTTGTATATTGCAACTAAGTGAGCTTATATTGAAAAAGGATCTGAGCAAATTGGACCCAAAGCAAAGAGAGAAGATAGAATCAGAAATAATGACCCGAGAGCACTTCACAATGAAGTTGGAGTACTTTTGTTTTTTAATCTGTTATTCAGCAAGTCATTTTAAGTATGCAGAAATTCCTCAAGACTGGAGACTTGCTCATGTTAAACTTATCTTTAAGGGAAATAAGTAGAACCCAGAGTCACATACGCCTATAAATATTCTTTCCTGTTGTGGAAAATATGGAGGTTATTTTGGATAAATTGTCTGAAATGTGTGTTGAAAATAGAGCCGACTACCTGCAACATGACGTTTCCTGTTGTGGAAAATATGGAGGTTATTTTGGATAAATTGTCTGAAATGTGTGTTGAAAATAGAGCTGACTACCTGTAACATGACGTTCTATAGATATAAGTTAACAATCGGGCCAGTATGTAATTTGTATAGACTTAATTTTAGCTTTTGACAGAGTTATACACAAAACACTGATCAATAAATTAGAACAACTAGGCATTAATATGCTCTAAGTAAGAAGAAGAGCTACATGGTTTACAGCTATGACATGGAAAGCATCATTACAATCAGGATGTCTTACAGATCTCTGCCTAGATCCATACATATCCATTTAGGCTGAATCATTCATATTTATCTATTTCATCTGAAGCAGTCTAAAGTCTGTATGCAGATGATTTGAAAATGGGTAAAGTGAATACATCTGTTACAGGTAAGTCATGTCTACAAATTGTTTGTTTGTGTCTTTTGGCTTTTCCCGGTTAGGGGTCGCCACAGCGGAACTCCGGTCCGCTAATGATTGGCAGTTGATTTTTATGTAACGGCTTTCCAGGACTGATGCACAACCTTCAAAGAAGGTAGCCCATTCACGCATGTCTCCACACAGAAGACGCTCTAGCTGAGAATCGAACTGGACAGCGTCTTACTGTGAGGCAACAACTCTACCGCAGCACCACCACCGCGGGTAAGTCATGTCTACAAATGAACTAAATAAACTGACCACTTAGCCATAGGAGAATGATATACTGATTAGTATAAAAAAAATTGAGTTTATAAGATGGGTGACAGATTGAAGGGTAAATATTAATGCAGCACACATTGACTAGAACTGTGGATTCATTTAAAGGACCTAGGTTACTTTTCCTGATATGAGTGAACTGGCTAATGATTATTCTAAAACTATAAGTTGCAGGCTGTATAAAATGATGCATTAAATCTAGGAACTCAGAAGTCATGAAATCGTAAGTTAAAAGTACACCCAAACTAGAGTACGGACTAACAACATGAAAACCATATAAAAATGTAACATCAGTAAACTGCAGATATTGCAGAGGGAATATATCAAAGGCATCCACAGATGTGAAAGTTTAAGTTGTAAGATTCAAACATCTGAACTTATACCATGTTGCATAGAGATGAGGCGACATTATTTAGGTAAACAAGATATTTCGAGTCAACTACCTCTGGGAATGTTTGGGATTAAACTGTAGTACAGACTAATCAGACAAGTTGTGTAAAAGACTATCAGAATGAGAGATGTACTAACTGATTTAATCATTTTAATAACTACTTGGACCTTACTCTTGGAATGACTTTTTTGGTTATACTGCCCTGCTACAAGAATGTTATTTGCCCATGCCTGAAATATTTCTCTGTATGTATAAATTCATATTTAGAATTTGTTTTACAATGGAATGGCTAAAATAAACCAAAAAACTACTGAACTAATGAACAGAGCAACACTAGAAGCTTCTGCATTGTACACCAAGAACCCCAATCTGCCTTCCCCTCCAAAAATCAGTTCTTAGCTGTATAAAATAAAAATGCCAGTTATGATTAACATTGCATCACCAAAGCTAAAATCCTCAAACTACAACTCTTCAATTAGAGAGTTAAATAACATCACCTTATTACTTTGGAAACATTTCTGGTTTACCTGCAGCCATTTTCTTTCACTTACAAGTTTCAAGGTGGGATGCACAGTCCCCTGAATTCTATTAAATTATTACCTAGCAAATGCTGAGTTATATGCCAAAGGTCACATGTGCATCTGTTATATCCATGTTGGTGCATCCTACCTTGCAAAACACTTACAATCTAATATAGTAATACCTATCACAACTTAAGAGTACTCAACAGAAAAACATGAACATTCAAGTGTTATGATAAGCGCATGCCCCCATCATACACACCTGCATTTAATCTTGACTTTTTGAAATGTTTAAAAAAATTGCATATTTCTTGTTCTCAGAGTGGAAAACTGATATATTCACCTTCTGTATGCAGTCCTCAAAAGTTAAAATAACTTTGGACAATATAAATAAGAGGCTGCAAACATGTTGCTAATGTACTATTAAGTATACTTGATTCTTGTATAAAGTACGTACAATTTGGTCTTTTTAGAAACAAAAATAAAACAAATGACACACACCCACACACCAGATAAAGAAGAAGAAGCTTTACTTGCTGAAATACCACTTTAAATGTTTTTTCTTTCTTCAAGTAATTACTGTACTTAAAACCAAGTTCTGTTGAATTTAGATGACAAAAAGTTTAAAGTCTGAATTCAAAAAGTTTACGTGTAGTTTAAAAGGTGGTACTATTTTACTCACGCCTGTTAACAGACAAAAATATATTTAAAGTAACTCGGATGCATTTTTTTGCTTTCAGTCATTAGGAGAATTAGCATAAAAACCCATTTCCTTAATGCAGTATAACATGCTGGTGTTTACATACCATAGAAGACAGACCTGTACGGCACAAATCCCAAAAGTTCTGACAATACACAATATTGTGCGTTATGAAAACCATGTGTACCTAACATCTAACTGTAGATTTTATACATATATATATATATATATATATATATATATATATACACACATACACACACACATATATATATATATATATATATACATATATATATATATATGGTTTACTATTGCAACAGAAAAACATTTTCCATTTGGAAAAGCAAATAGTAATACCGAAATGAAAAAAAAACGAATGGTGACAAATGTCGAACCAAATGCTCGATGCATTTGACTCAACATTGTTGTCGTAACGACTACATGACAGCCATATAGGAGCTGATGGAAATCAGACTCCTATACAACAAATCACGTTTTTGCAGGGGGGCAAGCCCCTTACCTCATGGGGGTCAATGCCCCCCACTTATATATTCTAACTCAGAGATCGCACTACAAAGGGGATGTGGATGAATTTCCACTCCCCACTGTAACGCGATCTCCATGCAGATAGTCGACTTACACTTATGCGAATGCAGTAGTGCATTCGCATGAGTGCAGTCGACTATCTGGTTCACAAATGTTTGTGCCCTCAACATTCTGATGTTCAGCACATTGCAGGCTTCAGAATGTCGTTCACACAAACATATGTAAACCTATATATATATATATATATATATATATATATACACACACACACATATGTAGACATATATATATATATATATATATATATATATATATATATATATATATATACATACTTCATAATATATATATATATATATATATATATATATATATATATATACATACTTCATAACATTGAAATTTCATAACACTGAATTTCACAACACTGAGACC